>NW_004524657.1:1956844-1978529 GCF_000260255.1 Octodon degus
GTTACATAAACGAGTTCAAGGCCAGTCTGCACTACAGGGGGAGCTTCTACATCAAAAAACAAAACAATAAAAAATCAAGTACACCTGCAAATCTTTTATACAGTAACAGCCCTTTCATTCTAGTTCAATGATGGGGTCCACTCTATTTTTAAACCTACACTAAGGCCAGACAGTTTCCTAATTTCAGATTTTGCTTCAAAATGAATAGGTGAAACTATCAGTGGGAGAAGACCTATTTATCTATTACTAAATTCCTTTCCTTTTTTTTTTTTTTTTTTTGCCTAATTCAGAACAGGCAAGCACACAACTCTTTCTTCATGCTTACTCTAAGAACAATCTGAGTTTCAGAGAAGATCTGTGTTGAAGGCACCTTTTATCATTCCCTTCTCTTCCACCTCTTTCCCATTCTTCTTTGATCCAGCCTAAGGAAAAACCTTTAAGCTTAGCCACCCATACGCTGTACAACTTATAATCTGGTCCTCTCCCTTCCTCTGGCACTCCTTTGAATGTCTAACTCAGGCAGTGTTGCTGCTGTACTTAAGCAATATTTACAAACAGGCCAAGATCTATAGCCATTAATAGATGACATCCATGTCCCTTTCCACTCACACCCACACCACATATATATATGTCCATGCAACTGTCCCAACTCAAGGTGTCTCTCAAGTGGGTTTAATAGGCAGCCCCTTCTGGAAGAAGTCCTCGGCAGGTCCACTCTCTCCTGTCCTCGCTAAGACTTTTAACATTCCCTTCAGTTTTTGCGCATTCTAAATTCTGAGACAGGCCTCACTTTAATAGCTTAATTGTGAGCGGGGAGGTGTCACTTAAATCATTACATTTGTTTCGCTGAACTCTGGAGGGAAGTTAGAAGTTTACTAGGTGTTGGGCAAGGGCTCCACCGATGAACACCACCACACTTCTTAGAATCCTCAGGACCTTTTCTAACGCCTAACATGAGTTTGGAAATGCAGGGATATCTTGCAAATTTAGGAGCTCTCTATGAATATTAAAAAGCAGAAATCTGAAGAGAGGAGTTGCGAGTGTGAGACCCTGCAGCACGGGTATTTATAAACTTCAGATCCTCCAGATCTGCTGCTGACAAAAACGCAACCAGGTTCGTAGTTCACCGTTGCTGCGCCCAGCCCTAGCCCAGACCTGAGTCTGGGTCTCCCCAAGGCTCCTGCTCTTGTCAGAATGGCCGAGACGCAAAGGCAGCGGTGGATTTCTCAGGACGGCATTCCAGGCTGCGGTATAACAGTGGGGAGAAGGTTCTGAGGACCGAAGACTGGCCCAGCCCTAAGAGGCAAAGGGCACTTAGAATGACTCACTGCCCATTCGGGACGACGTCAGAATCAGGAGCTAACTGGGGACTCCATCCAGCATAGTTCGGACCAACTCTAACGGGACCTCACCCAGACTCCACCCCGTTTCAGGGCTCCCGTCCCACAACGTCACCATTGCATAGCTTGGAGGTCTCCTGGGGTCCTTCCTATGCAGACTGCAGCTACTAGAAGTCACCGAAGGCGGCCTACCCAGCCAGGGTGCTCTCAGCAGGGTACGCCGTGGAAGCAGCCATGACACAGGAAGAACCCTCCCACTTTGCCTCCTCCGATTGGACAATTTATACAGCTCTCTCCTTCTTCATTGATTGACGCCCGCTCTATTTCCTCCCTGCCTGCCAAGGGCAAGGAGGGAAACCTGTACCTGCCAGAGAGGAGCCCAAGTGAAAGATTGTAATGCGGAGACTTGTGAACTAGGCTGTCTTCCAAAATGTTAATCTTATCTCGCCTGAGGAAAGATTCCACTCCTGGGTCTCAGATTTGCCCCTGTTTTCTTATAGGACTCAGTGGACTCTTTCAGAAAATAGGTCACAAATGTGTTCAGAAGGTTCCAGGGTCTAATGTAAAAAACGTTACACATACATAACTACATTGTAAGATAAAATAGAAACATGTTCTTACATCATCTTTTCATTGGCCAGTGTATGGTGGATGTCATCATAGGCCAATAATTATAGACGTGACATATTTTAATAATTGTACTCCACTGTTTCTATTGAGGGTCTATATTATTTTTGAGTCCATCAATACTGTTTCAAAGTTAAGCCTTTCACTTTTGTTGTTGTGAATAGCACTGTATTAACCATTGTTACCTATTGTCATTCTTTCATTATTTGTTTATGAAATTTTGCTTAATTTTCATAAAACAGAGAACAAAAGTAGATTTTCTTACTAAAAAGAAAAGAGGGAGCCCAGCTTAAACCTGGTGAGTGTGTCTGAGAACTTCCAGCTGCCTGCGCATGCAGGACCTCTCCGGACCAAAACCCAGGTGTGAGTGAGACCCTCTGCCCAAGGAGAGGGCAAAGAGAAAAGCTGGGAAACATGACAGGGGCAAAGCCATACATTTATATGCACAAGATGGATAAGGCAATGATCCTGAGATTCTTCAGCAGGTTTTTGAAACTAGCAGTTAATTACTAGGATTTTCACTCTGACTAACTATGTATGCTGATACCTGTGAACCAAGCAACTGCACTGAAGATAGCAATGTGTTATAGTAGGGTCACGCTTGGAATGCCTCTCATTCTGGTCTTCTCAATATGTACTTCTTGTCAAGACATACCAATTATTACCACACTGTTTCTCAAGTAAATGTTTTTTTTTTAAGAGTAATAAATGAAAAAAAGACACAAGAAAAAGAAAAAATAAATAAAAGGAAAGAGGTTTCAGGGTCAATATTATAGTGCAAAATCAATCTCTTTATGTCAGAAAATACCCTGAGCCAGGCCAGCATATAATGGAATAGAAGAACTGGGTGTGTGAGAGGACAGTAGTTGGGAATGAGGCAGCAGGCTTTGTTTTGCAGATTGTTCACTCTATCTCCTTCTCTCTATTAATTTTCAGCTAAGAAAATGAATATGTGCCTTTTAAAAGAAGCAAAAGAAGTTAGAATGAAATAACAGCAATTGTGTACCAAATAGTAAAGATCAAAGCAAAGGAAACACTTCAACTCTTCCACAAAAGCTTCCTACTCATCCAAGGTCAAAACAAACAAACAAACAAACAAACAAGCAAAAATCCAAAACCAAAACAAGTAGGGCCCACCAAATAGCTCCGTGGGTTAAAGCACCTGCAAGTAGGCTCAGGGGCCAGAGGTTGGATCTCTGGGCCTGCCTTGCCGGCCCCGCCCTGGGGACATGCTGAGATGATAAGTGAGACCCAGCATGGTGGCATGCACCTGTAATCCCAGCTCTTGGGGGGCTGTAAATAGGCGGATCACTATGAGTCTGATCTAGTAGTGAGACCCTGAATATCCTGTAGAATCTTCTCTAAAATACCACCCCACCAACAAAAAAGAGAATAAAGCCAAAACAAGAAACAGAAAATCACAAAAGAACAAAAAAACACCCTGGTTTCTGAAAGTAAACATATTGCCAAGCATGAAGGTCAGAATCATTGCTCAAATGGATCCACATTTCTCACCCACCAAACCATTTCTTTGTATGCTTCTCATGCCCTGTAATTCCCTCATCACAAATTGATATATTTTTATTATTTATTTATTTATTTATTTATTTTGTACAGCATCTCACTCTCAGCTCAGACTGTCAGTGAGCCTCCTGTCTCAGCCTCCCCATCACTGGGATTATAGGTGTGCAATGCCACACCCAGTCTTGGTGGCTGGCCCACTGTGCCCAAACCTATTTTTCTTAAGTTCTGCATCTCAAGAATTTTGCCCCTATAATTAACTAAATCCATAAACACACAAAAGCCTAATAAAACTCACGGAGGTGTCAGCCCTAAATAAACTTGCAAAGGCATCAATTACTCTGATCACCTACCTGAGTGACTGGTGCCTTCTACTATACTATAGATCTGTTATAAGAATGATGTGGTGGGTTGATAACTGTCAACTTTTAACATCCAGCTGAAAGGGACCAGCATGCTGCTCACTTTGGGGCCCTACCTAGGAATCATCGCTAAGAAAATAAAAAGGGAAAGTGGTGAAGAATAGGGGCGATAAGGGAATTCTTAGTTCTCCTAGGCTGTTGGGTCTCCTGAAGAGCTTGTCATTCTGGCTTTCCTGATGAATTTGGCTGCTCTCATCATCAAAGGAGCTAGGGAACTTGTTGCTGAGAATGGCTACAGTCTGTTTTGGGGAGCTCTGATCGTCATATTGAGCATTACTTCCTGGCTCTACAGGGGAAGATGGTGTATTTCTCACTGTCCTGGAGAAGCTTACCACACTGGCTTTCCTGATATGGACCTAGCTGTTCTCATCATTGAATAAGCTTGGAATCTTGTTCTGCTTCAGGGCCACCTGGGTGACCCTCCTTGAAAAAGGAGCAATTGTCTCCATTTTGGCTGACCTGGCCCTACTTTCATGTATTGACATGTACAGAGCTAGCTAGGACTTTTTCCTTATACCTTCAATTGGGTTTAAGCAATGCATATCAATTTAGCTGAGGTGCTGACGCTAAGTTTTGAAGATGGGAAGCATGAATCCCCAGAACCCCCCACATGCTGTTCTGTTGTGTGAGCCAGAATGAGATGGGATGAAGAGCCAATGCTCCACTCTGTTGGCTGGAATGTAGTCTCGAGATAGAAGTTGACTTCCTGGGGCTTGAAAGATTATACATCACAGAGATGAAGCACTGAACCCAAAACATTCGATATTATCTCGGTTGTGTAACACAGGTTACACTTTCTGTCTATTTTCTTCTCTGTATATTGCAGAGGTAATTTTAGGCCTTCTATCTAGTCCAACTCATGGCACTGACATACTTCCTGCCATTCTCGTAGTCATCCATCTTCAAACCACTCTTTTTTTCACAAATGAATAGAATCTGTGTTCAGTGCTGGGTAAAGGTCTTTGCTTTGGATAGCCATCATTGTGGCCAGGCACAGTAACTTTCTGACTCCCCACCATTTAGGATATATTACTGTGCTTCATTTGTATTGTGAGCTGCATTGGAAATGGTAGATTGGAATTAATTCACTAGATTTCTAATAACTTTTCCATGAGAATATGAATATAAACTTCCTGGATCTTGATGAGTACTGGAAAGGGCTCTCCATAGTCACTGAGGATGGATGTGGTACATTTTTGGGGAGCTGTGGTCTTTACTTTGAGTATTGCTTCCTAGCTCCTGTTCAGATCCCAGAGCTTGCTACTACAGATCCTTCTCCCAGCTGGCATTACACTTTCTACCTTCCACCACTCACCTTTGGGTCTTGGCAGTGCAGATCCATAAAACAGACTTATGTAAGACATTGTAATGGGTTCTAGACCTCCGGTTGGACTTGTGGGGGTTCATGGGGTATAATTCTTCAGCTGAACTCATTCAGGACATTGCCATAGGATCCAGGCCCTGAAGTGGATTTTTTGTGTCTTTAGTATGTGGACAGATTTTCTGAATGCTTTGTATATGACTCTGTGTGACTAGTATAAAATAATCTTATAATTATGTGGCCTGTATTAAATCATATCCCCTTGCTGTTGTATTTGGGGTTTTGCAAGGGGAGTAATACAATACATGACACATATTTTATAAATTATTATAAACGTATCACTCAAAGAATCATAAACAAAAAGAATCATATACAAATTTTTCCACACACTAAAGACCAAATTAGCTGAGGGCTTGATCCCATGTACTTGTTCTGCATGAGTTCAGCTGAAGACCTAATGCCCATAGGAACGTTTCTCTTAAAAAAAAAAAAGAAATATTTCTCTTGAGTCAAGTATATAAGCCATCCCACAAAGTGCTGAAAAAGTGGAACAATTGATGTCTGAAGTTAAATTATGCATAGAAATTTAAAAGGTGGTATGAATAGAGAATTAGAAGGGGTTTATCTCATGTCTTACACTACTATGTTATCAAATCAAGTTTGAAATTAGAATGTGATTTTTTCTTTTAAGAAATGTATTTAAAAAGTATTTATGTATTTAATTTTATGGACAGACAGGACTCAAGTTATGATTTTGAGATTGCATCTTATTCTTGACATTTGGTGTACATGAGTTGTTTTTGTTTCTTCTAGTTACACAAATTAAAGATATTTCATTGTCTAGGTAATGCAGCTGTTCATAGTCAGTCTCTTATGCTCTTTATGCTGTCATTTTCCTAAATTTGATGGATCATGATGACAACTTTTAATTCTTGTCTCTTTTGCGTATGTGTCGCTGTCTTCACTACTTCCATGTTTTGAAATATATCCACATTGAAATCTTTAGTCTTTTATCATTACTCTTGAGTTTTAAATATTTTTTCTCAAATTCAACCAAATTCCGTTTGTTATAACTTTACTATTTTCTATTATTGTGCTAATGAATGTTAGTATCTAATATTAATAACAATATAAATGTTGCAGTTTTAGTGCATGTGTTACTAAAGTGAGCTCTGTAAATGTTGTGATTGTTAACAACTACAAAATAAGAAATGGAAATAAACACTTCTCCAAATTTAAAAAAAAAAGTAGAGGCCTAGAGCTCACAATAATGTCTTATGAGGTCTGTTTCACAGATCTGCACTGGAAAGGCCCACAGGTCAGTGGTGGAAGCTGGAAAGTCTATAGCAGGAACATGAAGGAACTATGCTTCCAATGAAGGAATCTAAACTGGAGCCCGGATGTAACGCTCAAAGCAAAGACCAGAACTCCTGGAAAAGTACCACAACCATCCTCAGCAACAGTGAACTCCTAGCTCCTCTGACAGTGAGGAAAGCCAGGTTTCCACCAAGAAAAGCAGTGTGGCATGCCTGTCTAGGACAGCGAACAATATACCATCTTCTCTGGAGCCAGAAATTAATGCTCAAAGTAAGAACCAGAGCTTCCACAAAATGAACTGTAGCTATTCTCAGGGAAAACAAAGTACTAAGCTCCTTCAATGATGAGAATAGCCAAATTCTTCAGGAAAACCAGCATATCATGGTCCTACAAGAGAACCAACAGCCCCACAACTGCTCCCTTCAGCTCTCTACAGCCTCCAGCAGCATCTAAACTGCTCCCAAATAGCTGCATTTCTTCTCCAGTTCTGCTTCTCATGCTACTGACAACAATCCAAAGGTGTGTCTCCTACACCTACCGTGATGCTAGTTTAGTTCAGCTGAATTTAACAAGTTGACCACCAGTTGTCAATCTACCATACTGGCAATCCCTGACCACAACAAAGGAAGTTGCTTGTATTTATAATATCAGTGAATCAATTGAAAATTGGGCAAAACCCTTCTCAGTTCCTGGTGATAAGCAGAGGATAGTACCATATTACACAAAACTTGAATAAGAGAAGTAAAGAGAGGAGACGTTTCTGCCTCCTAATGCCTGGGTCACATTAAGAATCAGTCATTAAAGTTTTCACCTGTAGCAGCAGGCACAAACATTAACCTTACAAGAGAAATTGAGGAATACTTGTTTTATCCAACACCAAGACATAATAAGATTGCTGTTACAAATCCTGAGAAAGAGACCATTAATTATTTCATTTCAGTGGCACTGATTTATAAGCTGTTTTTGTTTGTCTTTTTTTCTTTTTCTTTTTTTTTTTTTTTTTGGTGGAACCAGGGATTGAACTCAGGACCTTGTGCTTGCCAGGGAAGCACTTATTCCACTGAGCCATCTCCCTGGCCCTTAATTATTTCATTATTGGAAGAAAATTACTCATTTTTAGGCCAAATACATCTCATTTCTACTGAGAACACAAGAATTGTATTCAAGTTCAATCCAGGCAGGTTCAGGACAAAATATGAATTAAAACTGCCAACTGTACAAAATATATTGAGAAATAATTTTCTAATATAGGATTGAGCAAATTTTCTAATATAAGATTGCAAGTCTACAAAAGATAGTGATTTTAAATATATATCAAATGAAACATACTTAGGATATATGCACACCAAATGCTATAATGGATGAAAATGGCTTGCAATTTGAAAATGATCCAGGAGTAAGAATGAAATATCTAGAGTCAGGCAAACAATTAGTTGTATCAAAAAGAAAAATCTTCACCACAAAAGTGCACACGTGATCTGAGGAGATAATTTGTAGGATGTTTACCCAGGAAAATTATAAGCATAAAAGAAGGAAGATAAGAGAGAAGCAAATGAAAATTAGCAACTTAATTTTAGTCTGTGCTGAGAGCTCATCAAATTAGAAAATGGCTATGTTTGTTGCCTAGAAGTGAGTATCAGGGCACGCTGCTGGCACAGGGCAAATGGCGTGAAGTAAGAATGGCAGGGTGGGCTCAGCGCCACACACCTGTAATCTGGGCTCCTAAGGAAGCTAAGGCATGAACATCCCAAGTTCCATCCCAGTCTGAGCATCTTAATGATAGCTTGTATATTTTAAAAAAACATATTTTATACATACTTAATTGTATGCAGACTCTGTACACCTGCAAACCTGCTCCAGGGTGTCTATATGATTTGCTCAAATCCCCAAGGTCACCCAAAACAAGGTGTCTGCAGAATTTATTTCAGTGAGAGTTTTGGCCAAATAGCTCAGAGGATTAAAGTGCCTGCAAGCAGGCACAGGGCCCGAGGGTTTGATCCCCATGGTGCACTGAAATGTCTATTGAGACTGGGTTGAGCTCCACGTGGTGGACCGTGCCTGTAATCCCAGCTCTTGGGAGGCTGTAAACAGGTGGATCACTATGAGTCCGATCTAGTAATGAGACCCCGAATACCCTGTAGACCCTTCCCTAAAAATAAAAAACTAAATAAATCAATCAATAAATAAAAGGTGGGTGAAACAATCTTAGGTTTTTAAAAGATAGAGATTATCTAGTCACTGAAATCTACTCACTTCACAGTGTTAGTGAACACATAAGCTGCCTGCCTGACAAGGTACCCATAAGGAGCAAACAAACACCCCTGAGATCTGTGTATCTGGGAGATGCTTCCTTATCTCTGTGTCTGCAACTGAATCACAAGATAGGGAAATTTCTCAATAATACTGTCCATCAGCTCTTGCACCCTCTCTTTCCTGCTTGTTCAGCACCTGGGCGGCCCTGTGTTAGTAAGGCACAAGAGGCTTCTTTGAGTGATGCTGAGTTGAGACAATCTGCAAGGTGTGCAGCAAATTCTAGGAGGTTCCCTAAATGGAAGACCACTCATTTATTCCAGATGTGCTTTTCTGTATAGGCCATGGCCACTGGCTCTACCAAAATGCCAACAGGAAAGGGCTCTCCCCATTCTATGGTAAATCCAGGAAGTGCATAGGAGCTTCCAGATACTGCAGTCCCTAAGTCATCATTGAACACATTGAAAAGCTTCATGCATATCTCTTTCTATCCTTGACAAGGAAGAAAATCTCAAACTTTTGGTGGCACATTTGGAAAGTGATATGTTCAGCCCTTGAATGTCAGTAAGTGCCCAGGTGAGAGAAAGAGCAGGATAACCAAGAATAAAAAGCCAGATAAAGACAATTAGGATTCCCATAATCAGCATAACTGTTGGCTGCAAAGGAAAGCCTGTTTTCTTTTGGGCAATGTACAAGCTTGTTGTTCATTGGCCAAACAACTTGGTATTGTGTCTGTTCGTTAACAAGTTCTATCTTTTTTAAATGTATTTAGTACAGGGTCTACAGGGTCTACAGGGTCTGACTATGTAGATTGTTTCCTTAGTGATCCTCCTGATTTCAGCCTCTCATGCACTGGGATTACAGGTGTGTGCCACCATGCCCAGTCTCAATTGCTTTCTCAGTGCACAACCAGTAATCAGAGCCCAGCCACTCTGCTCTGCCTGAGGAGGTGCTTTAATCCACTGAGCCATCTGGATGGCCAAACAATCTCTATCTTGATACCTCATTCTGCTGATGTAAGCCAGAGAACATTAACACAGTGTTGGAACTCTCTATGAGATTAAAAGCAAAAGAGAGTAATGCTCTCTTACCCAAACAATATAGACATAATGTTCACCCACCTCACTTGTTTTGGAGAATCCTGATCAATGTGTCAATCTATCCAAGAAACAGTCTGATGAATTTTATGTTCTACAGAACAACACTTTTGTGTACATTGAAATAATGAGTCCACTGATGCCTTTTGAGTTAGCAAGGAGTAATATTTATCATCCAAGAAGAAATGGAAAATGTACTATATTTTAAAAATATGCTTCAGATCATGTCTAACACTTGACTTTTGTAAACATGCTAAACATACTTATATTCACTTGTGGAAAGGAAATTTATCAAACAGACTCTAAATCGTGATAATGTACAGAAAATTTCATGTGATTTATTGAATGAAGTATATTGTAGAGCACTTAGTGCTCATCCTAGTTTTTCAATGCTTGACAAAGCAGTGACTGCTGCCCAGTAACATGAGAGTACTATCTTAATCTCAAAAAATATAGCACACACAGAATTGATTGCAATAAACTTCAAGGTCTCCAGATCATGGTCCATCATTTTTTTTTAAATGAGAGGTTATTGTTTGTGGTACTGAGTTAGGATGGGGAAACTAAAGATAGATAGAAAAGAGACAAAGAAAATTATAATGTACAAATTGTCCTTTTAAGATTTTTCTCAGGTAAGATCTTTCTGTGTAATTCATGCCAGACTTGAACTCACAATCTATCTTGACTCTGGGTTTCTGGAGTCTCCACTTAGAGATGGCTTTTGTGTCCTTTTTATCTCAAAGGAAGAATTAGATGATACAAGCAAAATTTCACATATAATAGAAGTAGAAAATAATAGGAAGGGAAGGAAAAAAAACAGACTTTGCAGAGCAATTTTGGGTCAAGTAAAATGCAAGAAAAGTAAAAAGAAAAAAGAAAGGTAAAATTATCCCCTAGGTGGGCTAACATGAGGAACAATGACAAAGAGCTCTTAAAGGCAACCTGTCTCCCCTTTAACTCTTTTCATATTTTCTCATGCTTAGATCACCTTTAGGTCATTCCATCACGAGCCTGCTCAATTTCTCATGAGTAATCCACATGCAGGGTGTGATGGTTTGTTTTGCACAGGTGCTCTGGGGTGTTGCCACACCTCCCATCATGGGCACTTGAAGCCATGCCCTCTTGTCCGTAGCTCACTCTTCCCCAAAGACACAAATTGCCATAATTACAAAGAGTGCTAAGAGATTAGATATTCTCCTTCTCCTGACTGCAATGGTCCATAGACTCTACCTACTAGGGATTGTTAGCTCTCTTACTACCTTGGTGTATTTTGCCTACTTCGAAAAAAAAAAAAAAACCCACCTCTTAGAAGACAACGTGAAAAGAAGTAGTGACCTATTTTATGGGAAAGAGAAACTTCACTGTTAGCTGCAATAAGAGATCTAGTCATGTTTCCAAAATTTCTTTAGAGGAGAATTTTTGTCAGAGAGGAATGTCAGACAAATTATTAAGATTCTGAAAGCCATGGCCTTCACAAGAGTCTGTTTAATCATCAAAACAGCACTGAAGTCTTTTTTTATGAGGAGAAATCTCAAGTCTTCCACAGATTAAGAGGAGAAGCTTTTGCCTTTTGGGTGGTCCTTTTTGTTCAGACAGTTCACGTGAAACTGGATTTATTCTAGAAAGATTAATCATTAACCACCTCTGCCTTCTTTATTGCAGTGAGTATGGCTAGGATCAGTGAAAAAGCACCTTTCCATTTGGGCTCTAATTAGTCTGTGAGACTGCCCTCTCTCTGCATTTGTATGAGAGCACTTGTTCTGCAGTATGGACACTGGGTGGTCCTTCTGGGCCAGAAGTTGGCAGGATTCTGTTCACTTACATTTGGATACACTTCTGTACTTGGCCTAGATTAATAAGATATTGGAAGAGTCTGGTTTTCTCTGAGTCTACTAACATATTAGAGAATAGACGGGCCTCCCATATAACATTTCAAATGTGCTCAAATTCAGCCCAGTTTAGGACATGTTTCAACTGTGATTAGTTAATGTAAAACTAAATGTAAAAAATTATTCTGCTCAACTTTCTGTGACCCTGCTTCCTTGTAAGAATACACGGAGGCTTGATGCTCCATTGATAAATCATTAATAGACTGAGAGTTCCCAGAAAAGGTGTACAGAATAACTACCATGTTGTACAGAATAACTACCATGTTGTTAACCAACTGAAAAGCATTGCTTTCAGTCTCTGGTTCTAAAAAAGAAAAAGAAAAAGAAAAAGAAAAGCATTGCTGTGGTAATCAAGACCTCCTGTATGCAAACGTGTGTTAAAGGAGAACTAAACAATGCTCCTGGAAAGAATGTATGCTGAGTAATGGTCACGCTGTCCCTAAAGGTGCTCTTCTGTGTTAAATTACAAATCTGTTTGCCAAACAAATGTGGGTTCTACCTTTAAAACCTCTAAGGGGGGCCTGGCCCTAGCTCAGTCCTTTAAGTGGCTGCTTCCACAAAGCTGTCAGCCTCAGGTTCCTGGAGTTCGAACCTCACAACTCTCCCACTGGCCAAAAGTGCCCTGAAGGCATTCAAGGAAGAAAAATAAAACCTCTAAGGTTCCTTGCCGTTTGTCCTCTACTACATGAGTATGGTCAAGTGGTCCCCGGCTCAGAAATAAAGTCTCATAAATTTTAATTATGGATTTTGTTCTGGTTTCTGATAGGTTTTAACAGTGTCGCAGCTGAGAAACATGTAGAAGGAAAAGGGAAAGGGGCTTTAGTATAAAGGAAAAGGGACTTCATTATCTTAGAGGACACAGAGAATTTGGGAAGATAAGGAATTCTCTGGATTGGAACAAAAGGAGGCTGAAGGTTTTATGGCCTTTGCCAAGAGTGGGGCTTGAGGTGGAAGTTTAGATAGATTTGAGGAGCTGACTGGGGCCTTCCCTGAGGTGGCAGGAAAGGTGAAAGGAAACTGCATCCTGGGCTGAGTTGGAGAAGAAGGAGAGAGGTGGTCTCTGGGAAGATGAGCTGTTGTTTTAAGGGCTTCAGCCATATTAGATGACCACCATAATAATTCAGCAATTCTTACTAGGGCCATAACCTATCAGTTTCTATGTTGAGAATCCCTAACATTTGGGGCTTGTCTGGGATCTCATTAACTGGGATCAAATAGAAACAGTTCTTTCAGAGAACTGTAATTTGGGGAGACTCTTTGGCCTCAGACTCATAGAGGTCTCCAAAAGTTTTCAAATTCTTTGTTGATTAGGACAATACAAGCCACTTGGAACCTTTTGCCAGTAAGAGATCTTTTGTTCTGTTGGGGTGCTCCTTGGCGAGTCACAGGAGGAGTTGGATGCAACATAAATCCCCTGGATTCTGTTTGATCCACAATGGTGGGTCTGAGCATTGAATTTGTCCTTGGTTTCACTTTGCCTTTGTTTCTTGTCCATTGGTTGTGTCGTTTCATAATTATGTGTCTGTCTGCTTCTGCTTCTTTGCTGTCATTGCAATGTATTCTTGACCATTTCCATTCTGAGGATGAGATGCTCACTACTGGGACCTTATCTCCCCAGGGCCTCTCTGTACTTTGTGCTAACTGGCGTGGCCTCAACTATTGGAGTCCACATGGCCTCCAGAAGGCTCTTTAAACATCTCTCTTGCTTATCAGGTCCGCAGTGTCATATTTAGAAAACCCGGACTTCCCCATCAAGTCCCATATATCCAAGCATGGACAGACTTATTACAGGACCCTCCAAAGTGGTTGAAGACCTGTAGCTGTACAGAACGATAGCGCTGGCTGCCGCTCCGGAAAGAGAGATCCTCAAACTTCTAAATAGCCATCTGTATGGCTCCAGGCACCTGAATCCCCGACATCCAAACTGTCCTGTCCCCCACCTTACCCTTCAACCCCTACTAGCCCTGCTCCACCGCACACTTGCAGCGGACTACCCTTCTCTCAGCCTCTTCCCTCAGCCCCCAAAGCTCCTTCCTCCACCTTGGCCATGGTGATTCTTCCCCTTCGTGAACAACTGGGCAAAGGGGGCCATCTCTTCATGGTTTATGTTCCCTTTTCAGCTAGTGATTTGTACAATTGGAAAAATCAGAATCCGTCTTTTTCTCAGAACCCACGTGGACTTATTTCCCTTTTAGAGTCCATCCTCTTCACTCATCAGCCCACTTGGGACAACTACCAGCAGCTTTTGCAGACTCTCTTCAAGTCGAAAGAGAGAGAGAGAGAGAGAGAGAGAGAGAGAGAGAGAGAGAGAGAGAGAGAGAGAATTTCCATTCGCCAGGAGGAATCTTTCCCTTTGACTTACCCCCCTGGGATCCCAATTCTCACGGAGATAAGGAAGCTCTCCAACAGTACTGCCAGTTTCTCTTAAAGGCTATCAGGGTGGCGGCTAGAAAGCCTAACACTTTGTCTAAAGTTACGGAGGTCTGTCAGGGACCACATGAGTCTCAGGTGGTGGTCCTTGAGCGCCTCCAAGTGGTATATAGGATGTATGCACATGTAGACCCAGAGGCTCCTGAGAGCCGCACCTTAAACATTGCTTTTGCGTCTCACTCAGCCCCGGACATTAGAAAAAAGCCTCAAAGATAAGAATTTGAAAAAAAGTCATTAACAGAATTAGTGAGATATATCAAAAGGTTTTTAACAACAGAGAAGATTCTCAAGAGAAAACCAAAACAAAACAAAACAAAAAAAATGGCCAAAAGAAAGACGGCAAAAAGAAACCACTCGGGTAAAAACCAATACACCTATTGTAAGGCAGAAGGCCGCTGGAAAAAGGATTGCCCTAAACTTCAGGAAAAAAGGCCAGCCCAAGTTCTAGCCCAGGAGGAAACAGATTAATGAGGCCAGGGTTCACAATCAGGCCCCCAGGAGCCCTTGGTCACCTTAAAGATAGGGGGCCAACCTGTCCAGTTCTTGGTTGATGCCAGAGCCAATTATTCAATTTTACAGGAGCCCATTAGGCCTCCGTCTGACAAAAGGGCCCAAATTCAAGGGGCTACAGGAAAAATAAAGATGTATCTATGGACCAAGGCCTGACTGGAAAATGAGGTCCAAATAGATGACCCACTCATTCCTGGTTATGCCTTAATGTCCATATCCCCTCATTGGTCGTGACTTGCTCCACAAGTTACAAGCTCAGATATCCTTTGGAGAAAACAACATAACATTCTCATTTGGAAAAGAGTGTCCTTGCCTCAGACCATTTTGTATACTTGTCCCGTGTCTGAGGAATATTTGTTGTTGGTTGAAGAGGTGTGTCAAGGGGGGTCCATCAGATTTATTCTCCAAATGGATTTCTGAGATTTCTGGGGGTATGGGCTGAACATAACCCCCCGGGCCTAGTTGTCTATCAGCCCACAGTTGTAGTCTCTTTCCTGCCTGGGGTTTCCCCTGCTTGGGTCTGTCAATATCCCTTGAGTCTACAAGCCCAACTAGGAATCAGCATTCACATACAGCAGCTAAAGAAGGAAGGTATTCTTGTGCCTTGCAAATTGGCTTGGAAAATGCCCCCGTTGCCAGTCCAAAAGCCAGGAATGTCAGCCCAATGAGCGAAGTTAATCACATTGACTCAAGGTCTTCTATGAGGACAAGACAAGAAGGTAAATATCTATACAGACAGTAGATATAATTCTGCTACTCTGCATGTACATGTTTGCCATTTATCAAGAATGTGGCTTATTAACCACAAGTGGACACAGGATCAAGAATACACAAGAAATACTGGACTTATTGGCAGCTGTTTAGTTACCAAAAGATGGCAACGGTACATTGTAAAGAACACCAAAAAGATAACTCTCCAGTAGTCATTCCTTAGCTGACATGACTGCTAGGGAGGTGGCCACTTCCTGCCCAACTCTCTGTATTACCTCCAAGAGCATTTGATAAACCTTGATATTCAGACTCTGATTTACAGCTAGCCAAACATTTATATTTTTTCTAGCAAGTTGTAGGAATTTATTTTAAATAACCTGCAGTTGATTAAAAGGGAATTCATTATAAAGATAGAAGATGCTTGAGGAAAGATGTGGACTCTGTACACACTAACCACTCCTCTAAAACTAACGATTATAGTAAAAATGTTTTCACATTAAAATTCTGCTTTTTATGCTTTTTCTCATTTTTTTTTACACAATAACAAAGAAAAAAAAGCCTTAAAATCTTGATTTTTTTCCCTCTGTTGGGCCAAGTACTCATTTTCCTTTAAATTTATTGACCTGTGGAACTTTTCATACAATAAAATCTTTCAAGTGAAAGACTGAGGTTTAAAAAGAAGAAGATGGCTATCTTAAAGGGTACACAGAATGCTCCAAACAAAGAATGATGGGAAAATGGTTTCAGTCATGATTTCATTATCCTTAGAGACTCATTTGCCCTTCATCCCTCTCTGACCCCACTTTACACTATCTTTAAGATCAAGAAAAAGGTTTAAGTATTTTAAAATAATTAAAAAGAAATAAAAATTCACATTTAAAAAGGAACACTCAAGTCAGGAAATATTTTCCCATCATGCTTTTCTGTCTGAACCAAAACACTGTCAATGTCATAACTGCTCTAAGTCTTATGAAAACTGATTCCCATGACAATGGAGTGAAGACTTTAACAGGCATGCTGGATTTTTGTTCTACTTAGTTTTAACTTCCTGAAGTGGGGAGAGGGAGTTGAGGAATTTGTTTCTATTAAAATATAGAAGCTATTGCGAAACCCTAACTGTAAAAATGCACCAATATAATTGGACTTGGCATACAGTAGCTAAGAGAATCCAAACACTTCAGTGAAATAGTGAATTTGCCTGGCAAATGCTGACAAATCCCCATTCACTTGCCCACTGAAAATAAAAAAATTCAAAACAAATCATACAGCTAGAATTTTGATATCTGAAATATTTTTAAATAAGTTGTCCATAGGGCAACTGGCTCAGCTCTCCCTTATAATATATCCAGGTTTATCTTTTTGCAAAGATGTTGGTTAAGACTTGCTGCCTCTTTCCCTCAGGCATGAGGGGAAGTGAGGCTCATAGTTTATCTATCTTCCCCAAACCACACTGTTCTTTTCACAAAACCCTGCCCCTTCAGACTGGCTAAAACACGTAGTCCTCATCAGCCATGTTGATGGCCCAGGCAAACTTCTCCCATTGAATTTTGTTGAAAAGTTTTTCAGTCGGGCCCCCCCACTTCTTGCACCAAGCCACTGTGATCCTAGGGCCCAGATAATTGAGTTTGGAGGTTCCCAAAGTGACTTGCTTACTCCTCCTGGTCTGTAGCCTGAACTTCGAGCTTCATCAGCTGCTCCTCCAGTCTCTGCACAGCTTTCTTCTTGGACTCTACTACCTTCTTGGTCTTCGCATCCTTCATGACTTTGGCATCAGCTTTAGCACTTTTCAGGTCCCTCTGAACGTTTGCTCTCAGATCCTTCTTGGCATCAATCTTAGACTGCAAAGTTCATCATAGACTTCCCAAAAGTTTTTGGCGGTGCCCTCTGGTGGTTACACAGAATTGCAACAGCTCAATTGACGCAGTTGTAAGAGAGAATCTTTGCCGAGATGTTCTCATCCGGGGCTGTGACAGTTCTTTTAGCCACTGCTGTAGCATGATGGAGGCATTGTATGTATGTAACACCTTGGCAGTCAAGCCCTCCATGAGATCCTGAAGGTGCTTGTTTAGAATACCAGTATCAAATCTATCAAACAGATCATCCTCGGGCTGCTTGTTCTCCATAAATAACTGCAAATTCTTAAAAACTCATTTTTCTACTGGGGTCTTGTTATAGGATCTAATGGAGTCCTTCCCAAGGAAATCAAACTCAACCACATATTCCTGACCATCCAATTCTGGGTACAGGTTGATATACTCCACAGGAAGTGAAGAGCAACCTACGGTGTCTGCTGTTTTTCTTTCTTCCTTCTCATTCCTGCTCTCAGAGCAAGCTTGTCAATGAAATAAAATGCCACAGAGCTCTCTTTTGGACTTTAATCTTTTTGGATTTCCAGTCTTTTTAACACTGGTTTCGGATGTTGTCCACACACTATTTCAACCACCAGGCAGTCTCATATTTCTGCCAGTCTTTCTCTCCCTTGATTCGTGAACTAGGATTCAACATGATGTATTTAATGGAACCTTGGATAGTCTCTGTCCAGGAGACCAGCCAAGTTACTTTGTTGTCATACCTGACCTCTTTTCACTTATGTCCTGGAGGCAGGGAAGGAAGCTTTAGCCAAAAGTTTAAAGACCACCTTGCTATATGACAATTGGCACAAACTGCCAGATGGATGTGTCCTCCTCCCTGAGACACTTGGTCAACAGCTTGTTCAACAGATCCATCAGGGAACCCAGCTGGGAGAAAATAAACTGTCAGAGCTACTGAGGAGATCCTACTTCATACCCAAATTAAATCAGCTAACAAAGGAGGTGAGCCGACCCTGCCTTCAATGTGCTCAGGTAAATCTGAGAAGGATTACTCCTGAGCAAGAACAATGAGTCCGAGGTATGTCACTTGGGGAACATTGGGAAAATGACTTTACGAAAATGGGTCCCGAGAGAGGCAAATATTGCTACCTCCTCTTCCTGACTGATACTTTTACTGGATGGCCTGAGGTGTTTGACACTTGGACTGAATCTGTTTGCAAAAAGGCTATTGACAGAAATCATTCCCTGATTTGGCTTGCCCCTAACTAGGGGGTCTGACAATGGTCCAGCTTTTATACCCTGAGTAACCAAAAATTTGTCCTAATCCTTAAAGATAGAATGGAAACTTCATTGTGCTTCCAGATCCCAGAGTTCAGGACAGATAGAAAGAATACCACATTTTAAAGGAAACTATTGCAAAGTTAGGGATTGAAACTGGTGAAAACTGGGCGAGTCTCCTTCCTTTTGCCCTACTCAGGGCCTGTTGTACTTCCTGTATAACCTCCTTTAAATCTATGTATGGAAGAGTTCCCCCATTAGTTCCTAAATTGGGGGTGAAATATTGACATCCAATACTAACCAAGAACTTGTTAAGTCTTTACAGGCTCTGCAGTCTGCTTGGCAGGCTATTCACTCCCTCTTCCACCATCACCACCCATAACCTAAAGAAACTGGTACCCCACTGCCAGCTATTCTGGCTCACTGGTGTGGATGAAGAAATGAGATCCATCTACTCTAGGACCCCATCGGGTTGGACCATACCCTGTCATCTTGAGCACTCCCACTGCAATCAAGGTTGCAGGAAAAAGACATTGGATCCACCATTCTCACATCAAGCCTGCCTCCATGGACCAACAGTCAGATAAGTGGACTTTGCAAAAGACTGCCGATCCCTTAAAAGTTAAGCTGATAAGATGTCATTCTACTGGCTACTTGTAGAGCTAGCAGAGGCCCAACATTACCCCACCACTTATATGTGGTAGCTGACTCGAACTCTAGATGGAGTGGAATTAGCAAAAAATACTTCTACTCAGGCTCCTGAGTTCCTTGTCTCGCTGTATAGCCTCTTAAGATGCAAGGAAAATAAGATAAAATGAGCCCTGATGAAAAAATACCTGTCAAGGACATCCCCCATTCTACCTATGCCCTTGCACAAGTAGCAATTACATTTGTGGGGACGTCACAGAAGATGGAGGGGTCTTTTGCTGGAGCTGAAGATGTGAGACTATTGCCCTTTGCATAGACAGATATCTCTTATTGAGTGTAACTAGGGTTCCCACAACCAACCAGCTAAAAATAAAGGTCAAACAAGCCACCAATAGATTGTGGTTTGGAGGTAATGATTGGGGCCTTAGAACCTATGTAACGGGACATGATCCTGGGGTCGCCTTCACTATAAAGAACAGGCCAGACCCGTGAAATGAGCCCTTCCATCTTATTGGGCCACTAAATGGCCTTGTTTTGCCTCCACAAGTTTCTCCTCTTAAGACTACCATGCTTCCTGGCCCCAGCACAACCTCCTCACTCTATGATAACCATCTATCACTCCCCCCT
This sequence comes from Octodon degus, assembly GCF_000260255.1. Taxonomy (NCBI): domain Eukaryota; kingdom Metazoa; phylum Chordata; class Mammalia; order Rodentia; family Octodontidae; genus Octodon; species Octodon degus. Next base: position 1,976,644 of record NW_004524657.1, read on the forward strand.
TTGAGTCCAACTGGGAACCTTATTTTCTGACCCCTAGACTTGATGTTTCAGCTGCTTAACAAAACCTCCCTGAGCATGACATCTGATTGTTGGCTTTGCCTAAATCCTGAACCCATATTATGTGGGGTTGGCTAGTTTCAATACATCTTCACTTGCTATATGTGCACCTATGTTTATAGCAGCACAATTTGTGATAGCCAAATCTTGGAAGCAAGTAAAATGCCCATAACCTAAGGAATGGATTCAAAAGATGTTGTGTTTTTATACAATGGAGTATTACTCAGCTATAAGGAATGATAAACTCGAAGTCTTCATATATAAGTGGATGCCACTTGAAGACATACTCATAAGTGAAATAAACCAGATCCACATGTGTAAATACCACATAGTCTCCCTAGTGTAAGAACTCAAGAGAAGAAATACAAATACAAAGTTATGACACAACTAAATGGAAAGCAAGACTGTGAGGATTAAACAATGAAGAGAGGGCAAGGAGAAAAGCTAAGAAACATGGCAGGGGCAAAACCATACATTTATATACAAAAGATGGTTAAGGCAATGATCCTGAGAATCTCCATCAGGTTTTTCAAACTAGCAGTTAATTGGTAGGATTCTCACTGATTGGTACTGATTCTCATCAGTATATATGCTGATACCTGTGACCTAAGCAAATGCACTGAAAATAGCAATGTGTAATACTAGGGCCATGCTTGAAATCCCTGTCATTCTGGTCTTATATATGCATACTGCTTCTAATGTCATATCAATTACTGCTATACTCTCAAGTAAACGTTTATTTTTAAAAGAGAAAAAAAAGGTAATAAATGAAAACAAGAGGCAAGAAAAAAAGTCAATGGATTATCCTGCCACAATGTTATATATGGTTAGATTTCTAAATTTCTATGTAAAAATTTGTAATTGTTTATTTCTATCTTTTTACTTTAAAAATTTTTTTCACATTCCACAGGGATTTAAAGTTTAGCATATCAATGACTGATAGAAAATACCTGTTCTATGTTATGTCTAAGGCATTTGATATTTAGACAGATACTGATGTTAAACTCAACAGCCTATGTTTTAGAGTAATAATATCATTAAGCTTCTCTTCTGGAAGGTTAACAACTTAAGTTTCCAGACCAAAAAATTGGAGGAAAAGAAGGGCTACAAGGATAGCCAACATGGAGGCCCTAGCCCTTCAAGGTCAGTGAGGACTCAGGACATAAGAGAACTATAACATCCTGTAACTCTGTAGTGTCTCAAATGTTCTGATCAAGGAGATTATGGGGACACAGAGGAAAGTGATTGATGATGTAGAGTGTGCCTAAGGAGAGTTACATGGAGAGAAAACATTCTCTCTGGCTTTCATAGACAGAAAACTGGTCAAACAATGGCCATGACTCATCCACATGGCTGACACTGACAAAGGATCTACAAACTGTGGTACAGGGTTTCAGGGCAAATCCTGAGGGAATTTGACTGACCTTGTCAGATACAAAAGTTACATTTTTTTGGTTATATATGTCTTGCTTTATCTTGGTCTTCACTATCCAGCAGAAAAACATAAAAATAAGGTATAAAAAGTAAAGTCATATTAATATGCTGAGCTGTAAAAGGCTCAAGTCAACAACTTCTGACATTGCCAGTCTTATGGCTAACCCACTACTATTATGGACTGCTGGCCTATATTGGATTATTTTGCTGAGTTCACGCACCTACAATATTTAAATGGCAGTGGAATACCCATCTCTGACAAAAGTAAACAAAAAAGGGGGATATAAAGGAAGGACCATTTTTGCAGTGGAAAAAAAATCTGTATAAACAAAATAGCATAGATATACAGCTACTGGAGTTCCAGGAATCCCCAGACCCAGTCCTAGCCCAGGTCC
>NW_004524657.1:1982559-1984429 GCF_000260255.1 Octodon degus
GATAGACCTGGGTCAAGTTTGAGTTTTCAGCATGTAGAGAGCCAGTTTTTCTAGCACCATTTGTTAAAGAGGCTATCTTGAGAAGAAAGTTTTGAACTAATAGTGTTTAGACAAGATATCATGTCTGCATCTTGTACTACGAATAACCACTCTTCTAGTATATGTGCTGTCGAAGTGAGCACTGAATAACCACTATTCTAGAAGACAACAATATGCAATGTATTAATTATTATAACCGTCCTACTAACCTTTTTTGAAATGGTCTCATTGCTATTTCTTTCTCAATAAAATTAATATATAAAAGGAAAATGTTTAAATAATAACAACAAAAAATATATCTTCTCTTTTTAACATGACTATTTAAAGAGTAGTTAATATGACTACTCTTGGACTTGGCCTCTCAAAGGAGAGGCCAAGTCCTCTTGTTGGTGGGTACACAAACCATCCCTTACCTTAGGAGACCTACAAGGACAGGGACTATGCTTGGTGTCTGCCTCTTACCTTATAAGGTCATCCAATTATAATTCTGTGTGTAATACCACCATGAGCATTGCAAATGTAATTTATCCCTTAAATCAACATCTAGTGGCTTCTGAGGGAACATTGTTTGCTTATACAAGTGGCATAACACCTTGCTTATTTCTAAACTCTATGACTCTAGATCCACCTGACTTATGTGTTTTAAGTCATATTTTCCCACAAGTATATTGTTATTCAGGAAAAGGAGGTTAACAACATCTCGGCAAAAATGGTCACAGTCTCCCCCACAGGGTGAACCCAGTCCTGGTCCCTATTTTTGTGAGACTTGGGCTAACAGGTTCCACAGCTATAGGAACCATAGCTTTAATCACTGGAGATGTAAATTACTACCAATTGAGCAAAGAATTGAATAAAGATTTCACCACATTAGAACAGCATTAATAAATTAGAAAGTTCTCTAAACTCATTGGCTAAAATCATCCTCCAAAATAGGAGAGGACTTGACCTCCTATTATTAAAACAGGAAGGCCTTTTTTAGGCATTAGGAGAAGCTTGCCGTTTTTTACACAAATCAATCTGGAGAGATTAGAGATAGTCTCAGAAGGTTGAGAAAAGGATTACAAGATAGGGAAGAGCAATGCCAACAAAATCAGAGTTGGTATGAAAATTTGTTCACTATGTCTCCTTGGTTAACTACTCTCCTTTTTGCTTTAGCTGGCATAATAGTGTTAGTATTAGGCCTAACTCTAGGACCTCATGTTACTAACTGCTTGGTAAAATATGTATAAGACCCAGTACAGTATGTAAAATTGATGATATTAAGATCAAATTATGAACCTTTGACAGAATACGAGAACCAATTTCCTGACTGAATAGAAGATTTGAGTCATGTACAAAAACCAATGAGAAATGTGATGAGTTAATGTAAAACTAAATGTAAAAAATTACTCTGCTCAACTTTATGTGACCCTGCTTCCTTGTAACACCACAAGGAGGCTTGGTGTATCATCAATAAATCATCAATAGTCTGAGAGTTCCCAAAAAAAGATGTACAAAATAAATCAAAGTAAAGGTCAAAATATTTCTAACTGCACAAAATAACTATGGTGTTTGTAACCAACTGAAAAGTGTTGCTGTGGTAGTCAAGACCATGTGTATGCAGATGTATGTTAATTGAGAACTAAATAATGCACCCAAAAAGAGCATATTCTGAGTAATGGTCACGCTGTCTGCAAAAGTGCTTTTCTGTGTTTAATGACAAATCTGTTGGCCAAACCAATGACATTTCTAATTTTATTTATACATGTATTTATTTATTTATTTATTTATTTATTTATTTATTTGTGGAACTTGGGATAGAACTCAGGCCTTGCACTTGCCAGGGAAGCAC
>NW_004524657.1:1984529-1985205 GCF_000260255.1 Octodon degus
ATTTATTTATTTATTTATTTATTTATTTGTGGAACTTGGGATAGAACTCAGGCCTTGCACTTGCCAGGGAAGCACTTATTCCACTGAGCCATCTGCCTGGCCTCTGTTTCTAGCTTTAAAACCTCTATACTTCTAAGGTTCCTCACTTTTTTCAAAAGGTTTCTTTTTTTTTTTTTGGGTTTCCTTCTGTTTGTTTTATAAATAAACACTATTCAATGTTTATCATTATGCTTTATGTTAGTTTATATAAAGAGGATGTTATAACCTGTATACAGTTATTTTTTTAACTTTTTTTCCATTTATTTGAAAATATATCTTTTTTAATTTCAAAGTACAATATACTTCCCCACTCTCTTCAGTCAATTCTAAATGTCATGTGATTAGGAACAAAATTTATTAATAGCTGTGTTTGCTTCCTGGAACCTTCTTTTTTTTAATTTTTCTTTCCTTCATCCACTTACATTCTTTCCCCCCCGCCCCTAATTTTATTGAGAAACAAATAGCAATGAGACAGTTTCAAACCAAATTGGTAGGACAGTTTCAATAATTAACACATTACACATTCTTCCTAGTGGTTAATAGCTGTACAAGATGCGGACTTGATATCCTATTTACAAACACCATTAGAACAAATCCCTCTATTCATTAAGAGAATGTAATTATATATCTATCCTAA
>NW_004524657.1:1994104-2001793 GCF_000260255.1 Octodon degus
GTTACGGGTGGGCTTGGGTTCTGAGGTTGCATTTTGTTCCTTCTCATCATTTTGTGTAGCACTGTCTTCTGCCCTTTGTTGTAGATCTTTGCTGTAGTTATAAGCTTCACACATACTGAAGTTCAGGTGGAGCTCTACAGAGTTTGGACTTATCCAATTGTGTCTGGCTTAGGTCTGATTGCTGTGCTCAGTTCCTTCCCTTTGCGGACCAGGGCTAGGACTGGGTCTGGGCGTTCTTGGAACTGGGCAGAAATTCCTTCTGGGTGGGACGGGTGGGGGAGGTATGGCGGAGTGTTGGGGGGCTGCACGAGGGGGTGGGAGAGGGTCCGGCCCACGCTGCGTCTGGGCTGGGACTGGTCCCGCCGGTGCAGGTTAGCAGAAAGCTCTCCACACACTCACCGGACCTGGGCTAGGACTGGGTCTGGGGTTCCCGGAAGTCGGTAGAAATTCCTACTCGGCGGGAGGGGTGGGGAGATATGGCGGAGTGTGGGGGGGCAGCCTGAGGGGGTGGGAGAGGGTCCGGCCCACGCTGCGCCTGGGCTGGGACTGGTCCCGCTGGCACAGGATAGCAGGAAGCTCTCTACACACTCACTGGACCTGGGCTAGGACCTTTATCATTCTTTATATCTGAGTAATACTCCATTGTATAAAAATACCACATCTTTTTCATCCACTCCTCAGATGAGTGGCATCTTGGTTGTTTCCACAAATTGTGCTGCTATAAACGTAGGCATACATATATCACTATGATATGATGTTTTCAGATCCTCCAGGAAAATTCTCAGTAGAGGAATAGCTGTATTAAGTGGGATTTCCAGTCCAAGTTTTCTAAGGAGTCTCCACACTGATTTCCATAATGGTTGCACCAGTCTACATTCCCACCAACAGTGGAGAATGTTCCTTTTTCGCCACAGCCTCTCCCACATTTGTTGTTGGGTGATTCCTTTATGATAGCCATTCTTGCTGGGGTGATATGACATCTCAATGTTGTTTTAATTTGCATTTCACGGATGGCTAGTGATGAGGAGCATATTTTCATATATTTATTCACTTCTTTAATTTTGTCCTCTGAGAAGTGTGTGTTCTTCTCAGATGCCCATTTCTGGATTGGGTCTTTAAATGTAGGGGCCCTAATGTATTTTTGTTCTTTATAAATTCTAGAGAGCATACCTTTGTCTGAATATTTACTAGTTAAGATTTTTTCCAAATTTGTGGGTTGTCTTTTCACTTTGTTGGTAATTTCTTTTGATGACAAAAACTTCTCAATAAGTTTTGGTCCCAGCTGTCCTTTCTTTTAAGTGTTGCCTGTGTGATTTGATTTTTGTTCATGAAGTCTTTGCCTACCCCTATGTCTTCAAGAGTTCCTTCTACTTTCTCTTCCAGGAGATTTAGTGTTTCTGTTTTAATGTTTAGATCTTTAATCCATTTTGACTTTATCTTAGTGCATAGTGGTAGACTTGTCTCACGTTTTAGTTTCCCACATGTACAGAGCCAGTTTTTCCAGCACCATTTGTTGAAGATGGTATCTTTCTTCTAGTAAGCTTGTTTGGCCCCTTTGTTCAAAGATCTGTTTGCTTAGTGTGTATGTAGAGGCCTCTGCATCTTCTAATATATTCCATTGATCCTCATGCCTATTTTGTTGCCAATACCATGTCGATTTCATCACAGTAGCTTTGTAGTATAATTTCAAGTCAGGAATTGTAATATCTTTTGCCTTGTATTTGTTGCCCAGGATTCCCTTTGCTATTCTAAGTGTTTTTTGGTTCTATATAAATTTTAGGAATAATTTCTCTAGGCCTGGGTGGTATGTTGGTGGTAGTTTGATAAGGATTACATGAAATTTGTACAATAATTTGGGAGTATGGCCATCTTCACGATGTTGGTTTTTTGTTTCCAGGAGCAGGGAATATCTTTCCATTTTCTGAAATCCTCTACTATCTCTTTTTTCCGACTACTGAAATTTTCTGTGAAAAGATCTTTGACTTCTTTAGTTAGATTAATTCTAAGGTATTTAATTTTCCATGGTGCTGTTGTGAAAGGTATTATATCTCTAATTTCTTTCTCAGTGTGTTCATTATCTGTGTAGAGAAATGCTATTAACTTTTGGGTATTGACTTTGTATCCTGTTATGCTACTGAATTAGTGTATCAATTGTAGTAGCTTCTCATTGGAGTTCTTTTGGTCTTCCAAGTAAAGTATTACATCATCTGCAAATAATTATAATTTAACTTCCTCTTTACCTATTCTTATTCCTTTTATTTCTCTTTCTTGTCTAATGGTTATAGGTAATGTTTCCAGAACTATATTGAATAGGAGTGGTGGTAGAAGACATCTGTGTTTTGTACCTGATCCAAGAGTGAAAGATTTCAGTTTTTCTCCTTTTAGAATTATGTTAGGTTATGTTGGGTTGTCATAGATGGCTTTTATCAGATTGAAGTATAGGGTATATATTCCAATTTGCTATAGGTCTTTGAACATGAATGAGTATTGGACTTTGTCAGAAGACTTTTTTGCTTCAATTGAAATTATCATGCAGATTTTAGATTTGGCTCTATTGATATAGTGTATTACATTTATATATTTGAGTATATTGCACCATCCTTGCATCCCTGAGATGAATGCTACCTGGTCAGGGTATATAATTTTCTTGATAATTTGCTGTATTTTATTTGCTAACATTTTACTGAGGATTTTTGCTTCTATGTTCATGAGGGAGATTGGCCTATACTTCTCTTTTTTCATTCTGTCTTTCCCTGGTTTTGGTATCAGTATTAAAGTTGCCTCCAGGAATGATTTTGGGAGGATTGCTTCCTTTTCAATATCATTGAAGAGTTTCAGGAGTATAGGGAGTATATCTTCCATAAATTTCTTGCAGAATTCAGCTGTGTATCCATTAGGACCTGGACTTTTCTTTGTTGTTAGGGTTTTTTTAAAAATTATCTTTTGTATTTCATTGGCTATTATTGTGTTATTGAGAGTTATTATGTCTTCTTGATTCAGTTTTGGTAATTTGTACCTTTCTAGGAATCTGTCCATTTCTTCTGTGTCTTCTATTGTGTGAGTGTAAAGATTCTCAAAGTAGCTATTGATAATCTGAATTTCTACTAGGTCCATGGTAATGAAATCCTTATCATGCCTTATTGCTTGTATTTGAATTTTTTCCCCTCTTTTTGACGATGTTAGCTAGGGGCTTATCAATTTTATTTAATGTTTCAAAGAACCAGCTTTTTGATTCATTAATTCTTTGAACTGTTTTCTTCATCTCAATGGAATTAATTTTTGCTCTAATCTTTATGATTTCTTCCCATCCTTGGGCTTTGGTTTTGGTTTTCTCTTTCTTTTCTAGATGTTGAAAGTGCGACAGTAAGGTGTTTATTTGTTTCCATTCTGTTTTCCTAATGTGTGAGTTCACAGCTATAAATTTTCCTCTAAGAACTGCTTTCATCGCATCTCATAAATTCTGGTAAGTTCTGCCTGAATTTTCATTGAATTGTTAATATTGTTGAATTTCTTGTTTAATTTCATCTGTGACCCATTGGTTGCTGAGTAGAGTGTTGTTTCATTTCCATGTATTTATGTGTTTTTTCTGATTTCTCTTGTCATTTATTTCCAGTTTCACTGCACTGCGGTTAGACAAAATGCATTGGATAATTTCTGTTTTCTTGCATATACTTAAGCATGACCTGTGTACTAGTATGTGTTCTATTTTAGAAAATGACCCATGTGCAGCTGAAAAAAATGTGTATTCAGCTGTAGTTCGCTGGAACACTTTGTATATGTCTACTAATTCTATTTGCTCTAAGCTCTGGTTCAGTTCTGCTACTTTGATAATTTTTTATCTGCTTGACCTATCATTCAGAGATAAGTGGGTGTTAAGGTCTCCTGTTAAGATTGTGGCATTGGATATTAGATTTTTCATGTTCATTAAGATTTTTGTTATATAATTGAGTGCTCTCATGTTTGGTGCATACATATTCATGAGTGCTAACTCTTCCTATCGAACTTTTCTCCAAACCAGTATATAGTGCCCTCCTTTATTTCATTTGATCATTCTTGGTTTGAAGTTGAGACTGTCTAAAAACAGGTTTGCTACCCCTGATTTCCTCTGAGGTGTAGGGCCATGTAGCATTGTTTTGTATCCTTTGACTTTCAGCCTTTGAATTTCTTTATGAGTTAAGTGTGTTTCTTGTATACAGCATATTGTTGGATTTTTTTTTTTTTACCTAATCCACTGTGCCAGTCAGTTTCTCTTACTTGGTGTATTGAGTCCATTTACATTGATGGTGATAACTGAGATGTATTGACTTATGATTGACATACTATTTACTTGCTATTATTTGCTCCTTTTTCTCCTGTGTTTAATTTTTGCCATATTTAATGGGTTCCTTCTGTTTTTGTTCATGGAGTTCTGATCATTTTGGTTACTCTCTAGAACATCTTTTAGTAGTCTGTGTAGGGTTGGCTTTGACATCATGAAATTCTTTAGTTGTTCTTTGTCATGGGAGTATTTAACTTCTCCACCAAACTTCAAAGAGAGTTTTGCAGGGTATAGCAGTCTGGGCTGGAATTTTTTTTTCATAGAAGACTTGAAGTACTCTGCTGCATGCTCTTTTTGCCTTCATGGTTTGTGAAGAGAAGTCTGCTGTTATTCTGATGGGTTTTCCTTTAAATGTTATCTGTTTCTTTTCTTTAGTGGCTTTCAGTATATTGTTCTTGTGCTGGATTTCTGGGATCTTGACTATTACATGTCTCGATGTGTTTTTAACTGGGTTGAAATTATTTGGAGTTTTGTATCCTTCAGTTAACTGAATGTGAGATTGTTTCCTCATATTTGGGGAGTTTTCTGCTATTACTTGTGCTCATATCCTTTTTATATCATTTTTATTAACTCCTTCTTTCTCATTGATGCCTATTAGTCTCATGTTGTTCATCTTTACATCATCTTGCAGGTGACAAATCATTTTGTCCTGCATCCTAGTTGTTTTAAGAGATTTTTTTCTTACCTTTTCTGTAGCTGCAATGGCATCTTCAGGATCTGAAACTCTATCTTCACTTTCACTCAAATGGTTTTGCAAGGTTGTGATTGAGATTTTATGTTCCTCTATATCCCTGTGGCTCTGCTTCATGTTATCCATTTCTTTCCTGTATTGCTCATTCAAGGAATCCATCATTTTTCTAGTCTCTATTGTTTTTTAATCAGTGTCTTTTTGAGAAGCAGTTAATTCTTTTACTGCAGAAATTATTTCTGATCTGATTTTCTCTATATGTTTCTGCATTTGATTCTTTACTTCAGACATATTAATTCAGAGATTTCTTTTTTATTTCAGAGGTTATTTCTGATTTGAGTTCCTCAATACCTTTCTGACATTCCAGCTGTGTGCTTCCCAGTTTGTTCTGTGCTAGTGTCCTCTGCACTTGTTCTGGGTGGGCTCCTGTCCTGAGATTGCATTTTGCTCCTTTTCTTTGTCATTTTGTGTAGCACTATCCTATGACCTTTGGTGTAGAGCTTTGGTGCAACACTCACTGGCCCTTTGCTTGGGCTGGGTCTGGAGGGGTCCCAAGAGCCTGGTGGAAGTTCTGACTCATGCAGAGTGTTTAAGCTGGCTCTGTATGGGTGTAAGTGTTCAGAGAGTGTGTCTGAAGGTTGCACTTAAGCGGCTGGCCTAAGCTTGTTATAGGGAGGTCCAGGGTGTACAGGAGAGCATGGAAGCTCTCTCACACACTTGCCAGGCCTGGTCTTGGGGTGGCTCTGAAAGGCTGGAGGGGTCCTGAGATTGTGGTGTAAGGTCTCACTCATGACACAGGCCTGGGCTTGATCTGGGGAGGTCCTGTGGGTGCAGGGGAGTATGGAAGCTTTCCCACACACTCGTCAGGCCTGGGTTTCTATCAATGTTTTCTTGCAAAGCAGTTATTAGTTATTTCATTATAATTATGCTTTCTTTTTTACTTCAGAGATTATTTCTGATCTGATTTTCTTTATATATTTCTGCATTTGATTCTTTTCTTCAGATGCTATTCAGAGATTTCTTTTTTATTTCAGTGGTTATTTGTGATCTGAGTTCCTGTATACCTTTCTGCAGTTGTTTCTTTACTTTAGCCACTATTAATTCAGACATTTTAGTTGTGTGATTCCCAATTTCTTCTGTGCTAGTGTCTTCTGCATTTGTTCTGGGTGAGCTCAGGGCCTAAGATTGCATTTTGCTCCTTCTCTTTGTCATTTTGTACAGCATTGTCTTCTGACCTTTGGTGTAGAGCTTTGATACAGTTGTAACCTTAGCACCTACTGAAATTCGGGTGCAGATCTATGAAGTTTGAATTCATCCAGTTGTGCCTGGCTTGGGTCTGGCTGCTGTGTTCAGCTTCTTCCTGCTGCAGCCCTTGGAAGTGACCCTGTTGTGCCCCTTTGGCAAGATTACCTGGGTCCCAAGAGCATGGCAGAAGTTCTCACTCACATGCTGAGCCTGGGCCTGGTCTGATTTTGGAGGTGTTTGCAGCAGTCCTGAGAGCACAGTTGTAGATTTTACTCACATGCCGGGCTTGGGCTGGGTCTGGAGGTGTCAAGCAGGCCCGGGGGAGTGTGGAAGCTCTCCCACACACTCACTGGTCCTGGGCTTTGGCTGGGTCTGGATATGGATTGCTTATACAATGAAAATTATTATTATCTTATAGTTCCAGAGGTTATTTGACCAAAATTGAAATGGCAGGATTTGCTTCTGAGGACCAGATCTGTAAGGGATCTGACCCAGACCTGCCTCTGTGGCTTGTAAATGTCTCTGTGACATACCATTCTTTGTGTTTTCATATCTGGTCCCCCTGGGCCTGTTTGTGTTCAGATTTCCTCTAACAAGAACATCACTTATCAGACTGAAACCTCCTAGTGACCTCATTTTAACTTGACTGCCTCTGGAAAAACTCCATCAAATAAATTCACTTTGATATCCTATGAGCTAGCAATTGAATCTATGAATTTGGTGGGGCACCTTGATGTATGTATACTACATTTTAGATTCAATGTTTTCTATAAATATTTGAACTATATAAGAAAGTATTTCTTCCAAGATATTAAGTAAATCATATTTTGGTAGTATTAAGTTCATGACCATGATATCTACTGAAGAAGAAACAGCTAATGCCAATCAGGCTAGATATATCAAATTGAAAATGTACATGTTTCTGTTGGCTACAAAAGAGAAAGGATAGGAAGGAAGGAAACATGCCTAGAGGGAAACAAAGAATAAAAATTTCTTTCTCACAGATATGACTTGGTGAAAATATGACATGTATTCTGCTGTGGAAGAAAATTTAGACAAAGTATTTAAATATAAATTATTGAGGAAGAACCACAGGTGGCTTGTATAAATACAATCCAAATCTATTTTAAGGATTTTAACTTACTCTATATGATTGTAAGTCTTGAATCACCTTCTTAAGAGTCAGGGAGATAGCTCAGTGGCTTAAGCACCTGCCTGGCAAGTGCAAGGTCACGAGTTCAATCCCTGGTACTGAAAAAAAAAATCACTGTATTGGGGCATTATATACTCAAGCCACCAACTGTTGGATGCATTTTCTACTCAGAATTGATACTATAAGTGATTGTTATTTATGGCATAGTTAAAATAAAATCAAGAATAGTTAACATTTAGTTTTAAGAGTTAAAACTCCCAAGAAGTTACTCTAATATTATTATTA
>NW_004524657.1:2001893-2002751 GCF_000260255.1 Octodon degus
TTATTGTTATTACCATACAACTTAGGCTGTTAAGCTTAACCTCACTATCTGTCTGCATATCAAACATCTTAGGCATAATATGGAACAGGTACTTTCATCAAGTATTGATATGTTGAACTTTAAGTTCCTACAGAATATGACAAAAATTTAGAAAATTAAACTATATTTAAAAATTAGGAATAAAGAATTATATATGTTTACACATAAGTCCAGAAATCTAACCATATACAACATTGTTGCATGGCAGTCCCACAACACTTCTTTTCCTGTCTCCTGACTTAATTTTCTTTTTAAAGAATCATCTACCCGAGAGACAGTACAGCAGCAACTGGCATGTCATGAGAAGCAGCACATATTCAGAAGACCAGAACGACAGGCACTCCAAGCATGAGCCTATTATTACAAATTGCCATCTTCAGTGTAGTTGCTTTGTTCACAGTTATTAGTAAATATAGTTAGTCAGGGTGAGAATACTTCCAATTAACTGTTAGATTTGAAGATCTTCTAAAGACTTTCGGAATCATTGCCTTACCCATCTTGTACATATAACTGTATGGCTTGTCTCTCTCATGTTCTCTGACTCTTCTTGCTCTCTCTTCATTGTGTAGTCCTCAAGTTCTTGCTTTCCTTTTAATTGTATTATAGCTTTCTATTTGTATTTCTTCTTTTGAGTTCTTATACTGGGGAAACTGTATGGTATTTACACATGTGGATCTGGTATATTTCACTTATGAGTATATCTTCAAGTGGCATCCACTTAAATATAAAGCTTTGAGTTTATCATTTTTTTTTCTTTTCAAAGTTTTATTGATAAACATATAGCAATGAGACAGTTTCAAATCAAATCGAAAGTACAGT
>NW_004524657.1:2005806-2011474 GCF_000260255.1 Octodon degus
ATATTCCTTTTCCTGTCTCTTGCTTTCATTCACCACCCCCTTCTTCTTGAACAACCACCTACCTGAGAGACATCATAGCAGTAAAATGGCATGTCATGACAAGCCGCCCATATTCAGACTACCAGAATGATAGGCACTCCAAACATGAAACTACTGTTACAAATTACCATCTGCAGTGCAGTTCTAATATTATTTAAAATATATCAGGTATTGCATTTCTATAAGAAAGAGAGTCTTGGGTCTCTGTGAGGAAAATTGAGCCCACAGTTCATTGGCAAATTCAGAATTTCCTTTAAGTCAAACCCCAGAGAATAGAATTTAGGATTGTAATTTGATCAAGATGGTAGAGCATGTGTTTGTCTAGTTTTTGCCTTGGCAGCAATGTGTGGGATTTGGTCCTCTGTGGATATTAATTTCAGAGTTGAGCTAAGGCATTGCACCCCTGGAGACTAAACCAAAAATGCAGGTTTGGGCTGCAAGCTCTGAAGAACTGAGAGGAAAGGTGGCACAAAGGATCAAGAGTGGCTTCCCCTGGTCCAGTTTAGTTTTTCTGCAGGTGCTGTGTCCAAAACCTACTATAACTACCCAATACAACTGTGTATCAAGTTTGAGGCACAGTTAAATCCTGACTTGGGAATATATGTAATTACCTAGCAAGCCTCCTAGGTGTTTTTCATTTTTTCTTCTTTAGTGTATTTAGTACAGTGTCTATAGGATCTCACTGCACAGATCAGACTCATAGTGATCCTTTCTGCGTTTCAGCCTCCCAAGCACTGAGATTACAGGTGTGTGCGACCACACCCAGTCTCAATTGCCACCTCAGTACCTCCACGGGGTGAGGCCAGCATGGCAGGCAATAGATCGAACCCCTAGCCTCTGTGTCTGCTTAAAATGTGCTTTAATCCACTATTTGGCCAGCCCTCATTTTTTATTTTCTAAAAGAAAACTTACCACTGCTAAGACTGTAAAAGGTGGACAGGAAATAGAAGCAATGGAAAAAAATACTTCACATTTTCCCACATTAGTATTTTATTTTTTCAAGCCATGACCATTTAATTCATATCAAAAAACTTGAGATGAACACCTAATATATAACCTTCTTATATTATTTAACTGCAAATAAAGTTTCTTTTCAGGGCATCAGTGCAACTAAGGTGGAATTATCTAAATAAACTTCTAATACCATTAGAGTTATGAACTTAAAGTGTTATAGACTGTATTGAGAATAAACTTAAGCATTACTTTTTTTAGGTCTAATGATAAATGATGAGGTAGAATAGCTTCAATAGATTTCCTAGCCCTAGACCCTCAAATTAAGTGTGCACTGACTTAAAATACTGGTGGGTTTTTTTTTAGGAATGAGAGATATGTGCTGCTGAATACCCATTCTTTAATACAAAGTATTTTAAATAAAATGGGCTTGAGATATATGAACACATCCAGGGAAAACTGAGTGAGGCAGTAAGTTCATCTAGATTTTCACATGTTTCCAGATTTTGGCATTTTAGCCAACACCAAATCTGGGTGAATGAATGAATGTTTTCATGTTGGCATGACTTTATTTCCAAATTCTTTTATGACCAAATATTAATAATGAGATGGGAAGTTAAGACTAGAAAGATATTTTCTGTGAAACACAAAATCTTAATAGTATTTTAAACATATACAATATGTTTTGATATAATAAAAGGATTACTAGCCTGAAACACATGGTGAAACCTTGTCTCAAAAAACAAAACAAAACAAAGAAAAAGAGTGCCTAAAAACTCTCAAAAGTTTTGATTCATACTTCTAAAAGTATTTTCTGCATACAATACTTTTAGACTTATGAACTACTCCTTATTTTTCTATCTTCCCATCCCTGGTCACTATGTTTATATTCTGTTTGCATATATTCAGCAGTTTTTATTTCTTTGACCATACAAGATCATGTACGATTTTTCTTTTCAGATCTGGCTTAATTTCTATTAGAATAATGCCATTCAAGTTTGTGTATTGTTAGGAATGATAATATCTCCTTTTTAAAAGGAAAAATAATAGTCTTATTGTGCAAATGCATAGATTCATAACTTATTCATCTCTTGATATACAGGTTTCTATATTTTGTTGTTTTGAATAATGTATCAATAAATGTGGACATGCAGATAATCTTCATGAGGCAATGACTTCATTTGGTCATATGGTTATTTGTGCAATAGCTGATCATACCATGTGTTAGTCCTGTTTTTTCTTTTAATTTTTTGGATACTTCCACATCTTTCAAAATGACTGCTTCCATTTACATTTTAAAGGATGTGAGATTTTTATTTTGAGCATCTATTATACACAGTTTACAAATATTCTCTTCGAGTTCATAACTGCCTCTTGATTTTCCTGAATTTTCTTCCTTTACTGCGTAAAACTTTTTTTATTTTGATGAAGTCCATCTTTATTCTTTGTTCTCAGGCCTAAGCTTTTGGTGTGAGATCAAAAAACAAACAAAACAAAACAAAACAAAACAAAACAAAACAAATAGCTATGACCTGTATCAAAGAGCCTTTCTTCTGTGCTTTCCTTGTAGGAGTTTTACTGTTTCAGACCTTTAGGATTAGAGTATTTTCATGTATGGTGTAAGGAAACAATGCAGCTGCATTCTCTTGCAGATGGGAATCCAGTTTTTGATTGTCACTCTCCAGTATGTCTTCTTGGTGGCCTTGTCAGAAGTTGGCAAATGTGCTTGGATTTCTTTCTGTTTGTCCTGTTTCATTGGTCTGTGTGTCTGCTTTTATGCTAGTGCTATGTTATTTTGATCACTGTGGTATTAGAATTTGAAATCAAGGCATGTGATCCTCTTGTTTTTTTCCTCAAGTTGTTTTAGCTACTCAGGGTCTTCAATAGTTTCATATAATTTGTAGATTTTCCCCCTTATATCTGAAAAAATGACACCTGGGTTTTGATAAGGATTGCATTGAAGGTGTATATTGCTTTGGATAGTATGAATATTTTAACAAAATTAACTTTTCCAACCTATGAAGATGGGATTTCTTTCAATTTATTTGTGCAATTTTCAGTGATGTTTATAGTTTTCAGAGTATAAATATTTCACTTTCTTGGTTATTTATTCTGAAGTATTTTATTTTTTAATGCTATCAGAAATGTTTTTAGGTTTCCAAATAGAGTACCACTAGTATAAAGAAATGCAACATAAGAAAACCAAAAATCTTAAACCAGATACCATAACTGTCTTGTTAACACTAATACACTAGCCATAATTAGTAGGATTAACTAATCCATGGAATAAGTAAATTTATAAAATATTGCTAATGCTTTTAAATAATGACTAACAAAATTGAATTATATATAATTCAAAAATGGGTAATAAAAATACTATGAGTTTTTCTATAAAATCTGATTGTTCTGCCCAGGGTGGTGGCATGTGGCTGCAATCCAAGCATGTGGGAGGCAGAGGCATGTGGATGCTGTTAGTTGAAGGATAGCCTGGACTGTGTAGTGAGTTGAAGGCCAGGCTAGAGTACATGGGAAGACTCTGTCTCAGAAAAGAAACAAAAAAAATCTGATTGCTCTGAAATGAAAGTGAACAACTTTTCTAGAGTAAGACATGCTCAATAGAAGAAACAATAAAGACATTTGGGTTTGTACATATATACGTCTCCCATGCACATATCCATTATTCTACAAAGGTAATCACTTTAGAAGGAAAAAAAAAACATGTTGAGACAGTGTCTCACTCTGTGGTTCAGGGTGGCCTTGAACTCTCAACAGTTTTCTGACTTCAGCTTCCCAAGTGCTGGGATTACAGCTATCCAGCATCGCACCTGACTTATAGAAACTTTACACTTTTAACCATCTGTATTGTGAATATAGTCTCATTATCTCTATTTTTCTGGGCTCAGACTGACCCTTATGTATGCTTACATACATCTTTGTGCCATAGTCTTTGTTTACAGCTGCACAAATGGCTGGCATTTGGGTCTTAACTCAAGGCTTTAGATATAAGTTAAACCTAAAATTTCAGTCATGATCCAACTTCATTATATATGAGGCTGGTTATAACTCCACTAATATGTTTTTAATATGGCTATTAGTGTACATGGAATATTTTACTGTACCTCAACTTCTTTGGATTTCATAGCATCTTATAGATTATATCTGCTACAATTTCCAATACTGAATGGCAGTGTTGACATTTTCTCCAATGTTGCACTTCTGTCAAGACTGTCATTATATTTTCAAACCTAGTTCTCACATTGGATCAAAATACATTTGGTTGTGTGACCATTTTGCAAAACCTCAGAAGGTCAAATATGGACTCATCTTGCTGTTTTCTTCATCATCTGAATCAAGTAGGTCTTCATTCCTTGTGTCTGTATCAATCAATTCTTGCTCTCTTGTACTGTCACAAGAATTTTGCCTCACATGGCCAGTGTCAAAACCATTATCATCATCATAAGCCCAGACTACTTTTCTGTTATAAAAAAACGAATCTATTTTATCATAGTGAATAATTTTCATCATCTATGAATGAGTAATTTGATGGCTCACTTTTGATCTCCAAGGCTTGCAAAACTCTGGAGTTACTGTACACAGATAATATGTACAACACTTATAAAACCAATTTTAACATCATTTTCACCAGCCAGCAACCTGGAAACATCTCTTTAATTTTGGCAACGTCTATAAATCAGTTTGTTCTAGACAAATATTTTAAAAATCCAAAAAGGCAAAAAAAAAAATACTGTTGAGCTCATATAAAACAGCTGTTTATAGATTGGACAGAAAATAAATAAATACACATCAGACAATTTGTTTGTAAAAATCAAAGTGCACTCAGATACGTTTGGCCAATTTGAATTACAACAAAGTTTACAATTTTAAAGTTTGTAACTATAAGTAGACTATTCAGAACTGTGTAGATCATGAAACAGATATAATAAAATTCGGAATATAATACTTCATTCAATATATATATGAATTTTGGCAAATTGGTGTCCTGTTTCAAGGTAAAATTGTAATTCACATTGGATATGGAGTAAGATAAGGTGTAGCATGTGGAACAGGTACATAGTCAGCAGGATGGCCTACAGGAGGGGAAGGGGCAGCTGTAATAGACATGGGACGCACTGGGGGGTTGTTGAAAGAGCGGCTGTAGCATACAAAAGACCTGATTGAGACAGACACAGAGAGATTTGAAAGGGATCACATGAGGTGTACAAATTAGGAATATTAGGGAGGGTGAAGAATTCCTGCAGGTAGGGAACATTTTTTAGCTTTGTTCATTGTCTAATTCTTACAGAATGGTGAGATCAAAGGTCCCACTCTTTTTTTTTTTGTCTTTTTTTCCCCCATAAATTTATTGAGAAACAGATAGTAATGAGAGTTTCAAACCAAACTGGTAGGACAGTTTCAATAATTAACACACTGTATACATTCTTCCTAGTGGTTAATTGCTGTACAAGATGCAGACATGATATCTTACTTACAAACACCATTAGAACAAATGCCTTTATTCCTTAAGAGAATGTAACTGTATATCGATCCTAGCCATTTGAATACAGATATAAAATGGACATTTGTCTGCATCCCCTTTTTGTTGTTAAGTTCCATTATTTGAATATTATAGGTGTGTAAACTCAGCAAAATATTCTAAAAGAGTCCAGTAGCCCATAAT
>NW_004524657.1:2012824-2045611 GCF_000260255.1 Octodon degus
TTGTGTAAAAATACCACATCTTTTTCAACCATTCCTCAGGTGATGGGCATCTTGGTTGTTTCCAAGATTTGGCTATCACAAATTGTGCTGCTAAAGGTCCCATTCTTTAACCACCTAGGGTTACAGAGATACAAGACACTTAGGCTTCAGATCATTTGGGACATGGGTTAAGGGAGAAAAAGAAGAAACCGAATTCCCTATCAGGAGCAGAAAAGGTAATTGCTACACTTGTGGCAAAACAAAAGTGGCAGGAGGGCCTACACTGAACATGTTCAGGGAAACAGTCAATGCTATTAAGAATATGGGTGAATGAGTAAATGGGTCATCAACTCACTTGACCAATCACTAAGGGGAGCCATCTCCCCTGGAAGCATCTATCCATGACTAGCACTAGGCTTACAGGTATAGAGGAAGAGTGAGCCTTTCTTTTCCCCAAGGGGTGAGAGATCAGAATTAGGGAGCAGTAGACAGCAGTGAGGAAGTAGGTTGGACACAGAGGTTAAACTTTTAGAGCTAAAAGTGCCAGGTGTGGCTAAAAGCTATGGCTGTGACTGACATGGAACAGTATGTGTGTGGGGGAAGGGCGGGTCATAAGGTGCAGCAAGTTAGAAAAGTATGAAAAGTGGAGTGAGCTTACCTGATCTGAATCAATCAGCATGGCAGGAGCTGGGGAAATGCCTGCAGCACTGGGTAAGGTCTGGAATCATTGTGACCAGGTACCCTCCCCGGCAAAGGCTCAAGGTAGGAAGTACCTGCTCAGAAGGAATTTCCTATTATCATTCAAATCACAGCACCATGTTAGGTGAATGGCAGAGTGGGGCAACACCCAGACTGAGGCTGTATGAAAGATTTTTATTTATTTTATTTTATTTATCTTACCAACAGGCCGAATGACATCAAAGTGATAGAACCAGCTGTGTGGAGGAAGGCTGGGTATATACAGCTTTTATATTGGGGTCAACATTTCAAAGAGCCCCAAAGAATCTGGATGTAATGTTTGAAGCTCAAATTGCAGAGGCAATCATCCCAGGTGTGCATAGATAAAACGGGTGCCAAGAAGATTTTTAAGTTTGGTCCTAAGTAACTTTATTTCTTGTTTGCTAAGCCACTGTCAGTACTGGGGATTCTTCTGTATGCAGTGGGCAGCCCAGGTGTCCCACAGGCCAATTCTGGCAGAGATGACTGATGGAAACAGAATCATAAAGCCCTTCTTACAACATTCAAAGATTATCAGATATTTAAACACAATGGCTCTCAAGCTGTGTGTGTTATACAGAGTCTGTTGTCAAATACAATGCTGTGTATTCTGAAATCTAGAGACTGCACTTGCCTCCTGACTAGATAAAGCAAACATTCTACCAGTCACTCACCTTAACATGTTCAGGTTTGTGTGTTCATTGGCAAATCGCAGGTCATTTTTTTTTTTGTGTGTGTGTGCGTGTGTGGGAAGGATTCATTCAAAGATAACTCTGAAGAGACTGAGTGGTCCATTTGATCAAATCACAATCTTAATAAGTAGAAGCAGATGTCTTCTATAGCAAGGAACACAGAGATGATTGGGTGGAGACAGAAAAACATGATGCGTTAATGGATATCCTAACACTTGCTTTATTGTTTATCCATTTCCACATTCCTCAGATCATTCTCCTTCTCCTGTGGGAAGAAAACTTCACTCTGGAACTCTGTAGCCAGAATCTATATACTCTGTCACTTGTTTGGAGCTGAAAAGAGGTAGATGTTTATGGGCTCAGGAGGAAGAAGTTAGAAGCCCTTAATCCTAAAGGAAAAAACCCTGTCCTTTAAAGTTTTCATTTTACACTGTGAGCTATAGACAGAGTCCTGACATTTTTTGTCATATGTGCTGTGAGTAAAAACAGTTCACTTTTATCCCAGATGACAAAGGAATGACTCATACATGTCATGGCACATAGGCCTAAGTGGAAAAGAGGATAGGAGTAAGTGAATTGCACAAAAAAGCATCAATGAAGAATACTGAGGAATTTACTAAGGTGAATAAAATTAAATCCACCCATTTTCTCCCAAGAAAATATTCCTTTATTTTTCTTTAAAGAGTACTTTTATCTATTGTGGGCTTTATAAAGATGCTTTAATAACCAAAGCATATGTTGCATTGTATTTATGTCCCAATAAGATGCACAACAATCTATTAAAGTCTCTGTAGTCATTTATTAATAAAAAATCCCTTTGAGATGGCTCAGTAGAATAAGGGATTGCCTGGCAAGCACAAGGGCCTCAGTTCAATCCCCGGTGCAGCCAAAAACAAAAAATGAAACAACCCTTTGAATAATCTCAGGTTGCATTTTCACTCAATCATGTTATTAGTTTGAATACTGGATACATTTATGTGATATGAAATTTTTATTTCAAATAAAGGAAGTACCATACATAAAAAATTGGATCCTACTGTCATGAAAACCACTGACAATAATAAATGGACAATGACTACCACTGAGATTTTAATCTCTACTACTGTGGAAAGTCAAGATTAATTGTAGACATCCTTTTCCTGTGTGTTTCCAACTGGCTCCAGTCAGATTTAAAATTAGTAACTCATTGTGAGGTTTGGTATGTTCCCTCAAAATCCTACATTGGAAGCTGGAATATAAGACCATAGCTGAGTACTGGGAACACTAAAATGTGATGAGCACATGAATGCTTTTTCCTGATGAGTAGAATGATTGTATTAATGAAAGAATGAATGTTTTATGATTAGCATCAGCACAATTTTCCTTTTTATTTTTACCTTACGTATGGTTACATGGCCTTAACAAGAAAGGCATTTAGTACCATAAAGATTTTTGTGTCATGCTCTTAGAATTTCCAACTGAAAAAATTTAAGTTGTTTTATGTGTGCTGCTCTGATATAAGATGAATAGTGTACAAGAAAGCTCATATCCTTGATTGGAATTAGAAAGCTATTATTTCCATTTTAGAAAGCTAAGAAAATAGCACCTTGTAAGAAGGAATTTGACAGCATGCTATAGTTGGGTGCACAGAAAATAAACTTTGGAAGGATAGTGCATTAAAGATTTATATATCCCAGCAAGAGTAAATAGCCAACTGCTATGCTGGTCAAGAGCCATTATATACACATAAATTTTACCTTCTTCCAGTAAATCCTTTTATAAAAACTCAAGACATTTCAAATTTCCTCTAGCTTAGTGTGCTTTATCAGTAAAACCAGTCAATTAAAACTGCACTTCAAAAGTTCCTTACAAAGATTCAAAAATATAATGTGCATAAAAAGACCTACATATTGGAATCACTCATCCTAAAAACAGCCCGTAGGAAACTGTAATTGTGTATGACACAGCATTATCTGCTGTATTCAATATGAAATGCATGACTTTTTTATACTCTACCAGAGAAACGCTGGCTTTCTCATTAACATCTCTCAACTTCCCCACCTACGTTATTGGCAACCATCACTCTTTTCTGCTTCCTTAAAGCTGTCAATATTAGATACTAAAAACAAATATGATCAAGCCTTAATTTGTCTATGCCTTGTGTATTTCACTTAATGACCTCTTGGTTAATCCCCATTGCCACAAATGAGGGATTACTTTTCAGTCTCAATAAAATTTTAGTGTATGGATAAATTTTACTTTATTCATTCAACTAAGGTCATGGCTTGCCTGTAAAATACCCTGTTAAGGCAAGGTAGTGAAGACTTGGAAGCAAGGTGCTTTGTTGTTCTGAATTTTGCATTATGATGCATTTTCTGACCTCCTCAATGTATTAGTACATAGATATAGTGGAAGAAGAATGTCCCTGGGTGTGTGGTTTAAAACTGTGTACCTCATTAGTAATACACTCATCTGATTCTTGGCTTTTTCATTGTTTTTATACTGAATTTCATTTAGAGTTTGTGCATGTTTTGACCTTATGAGAATTATAAAATGCTTTTTCACATTGTTTACATAGATTTTCACTTCAGGGGGAGTTCTATGCTTTTCAGAGTAAGTGAAAAAATTAAAAGGTTACCGACATTTATGTATATGTATTCCTCTCATGTGAAGACTATTTGTACTTGAATGCACCAAGAAAAAAATACATTTTCTGAACGTGTGTATTCAGATTTCCTCTTCTAATAATTTCTTCAGGTATATAATGGTACATGAGTGCTGAAAGATTTTTTATATTGCATACAAAGAAATGGCTTCTCTGCACTGTCCTTTCATATAAGTTCAGGATGCAATATATTCAAAATTAATTTAATTTTTAACATCTATGATGACTGCTAGAGTAAGTAAAGGCTTTTCCATATTTCTTACACACATAGGGTTTCTAACCTGTGTGATTCTTTTCATGTACTTGACACCCACTGTGTGTGCTGAAAGCTTTCCCACATTGCTTACATACATACGGTTTCTCCCCAGTATGTGTTCGTTCATGTATTCGACAATGAGTATGTTGACTGAAAGCTTTTCCACATTGCTTACATACATATGGTTTCTCCCCAGTGTGAGTTCTTTCATGTTTTTGACAATCACCATGTGTGCTGAAAGCTTTCCCACATTGCTTACATACATAGGGTTTCTCACCAGTGTGAATTCTTTCATGTGTTCGACAATGACTGTTTGTGCTGAAAGCTTTTCCACACTGCTCACATACATAGGGTTTCTCCCCAGTGTGAGTTCTTTTATGTCTTTCACAAGAACAGTGAGAAGTGAAAGCCTTCCCACATTGCTTACATACATAGGGCTTCTCACCTGTGTGAGTTCTTTCATGTTTTTGACAATCACCACGTGTACTGAAAGCTTTCCCACACTGCTTACATACATAGGGTTTCTCACCAGTGTGAGTTCGCTCATGAATTTGACAATGACTGTGTTGACTGAAAGCTTTCCCACATTGCTTACATACATAGGGTTTCTCACCAGTGTGAATTCTTTCATGTGTTCGACAGTGACTATTCGTGCTGAAAGCTTTCCCACATTGCTTACATTTATAGGGCTTCTCCCCAGTATGTGTTCGTTTATGTCTTTCACAAGAACAGTGAGAAGTGAAAGCCTTTCCACATTGCTTACATACATAGGGTTTTTCCCCAGTATGAATTCTTTCATGTTTTTGATAATCACTACGTGTACTAAAACCTTTCCCACATTCCTTACATACATATGGTTTTACAACAGTGTGAGTTTGTTCATGAATCTGATAATAACTGTATTGTCTGAAAGCTTTCCCACACTGCTTACACACATAGGATTTTTCCCCAGTGTGGGTACTTTCATGGTCACCAAATGCAGTGTTATTTGCTAAAGATTTCCCACAGTGTTTATATAAATTGGATTCTTCTCTGCTGTGAATTCTTTCATGTTTCTGAATACCATTGTGAGAAGTAAAACCTTTTCCACATTGTATGCATATGTATATGTTTACTGTGGTGTGATTTCTTTCCTGGATTTGAACATAGTGGTGTGTATGGAAAAATTTCATTTCCTTCTTATATAAAAATGGCTTATCTTCAAGGTTACTTTCTTGATTCCAATCAGAGTAAGATTTTTCATGTTCTTTATGTTCATATGGTTTCTTTCCAGGACTTGACTTTGCATCCTTCTGATATGACTGAATGTCAGTGTTGGCTTTCCCACTTCTGTTACATTTAGACAGCTTCTGTTCAAATCTACGATACTGATATGATTTGAGTCCAGCGTTATGTATGATGGGCACAGTCGGTGATGAATAGCCAATCAGAAGCTTTCCACAAGCCAGGCTTTCACCTGGTTTTGCATTGAGCAGTTTCATGTGCATATTAGTTTTGGAAGTCACATAAACCATTTCTCCATGTTGATCAAATAATTTATATTGTTGGCATTTCTTTACCTCATTTCTGTCAAAGAAAATAAACAACAAAAGAACCAATCACAATGAAAAGTATCTTTATAATAATAGTTTACCAGAGGAGGTCTATTTTGATAACCTCTGGGAATGTTATCATGAATTAATTGTACACTGTAGATGATGGCTTGTGAATGACTTTCATCCAAATAGTATTCATGTGAGTTTGTAACTGACATGTTTGCAATGCATAATACTTTCGAGGAATTTTTACATATGTGTATGATACATTGATTATTTTTTATACCTCTTTCCTCTATGACTCTACTCCTACCCCTTCCACTGAGGCTTTTCTTCCTCTCCAAAATGTTTGCCTTTCTTTTCTACAATCTCTTTATTTTGCCTTATTCATACGTTGAATTTCTCATACAAAATGTAACATATGATGATGAATTTTCTGTGTCATTTTTAAGGTAACATAGATTTCAGATCCATCCATTTTTTTGGGGGCAAAAAATATCATTGCATTTTCCTTTATGGATAAATACTATTCCATTATATATATAAACACCACATTAGTTTTGGTGCTACAGACTGAACAGAGGGTTATTGTGCTGAGCCATAGTCTCAGTTATATATCTTTTATTATGAGACAGAGTCTCATTAATCATAAAGTTGTTCAGGTGAAGTATGAATTTTTTTAAAAAATTATGTAATTGGTACATATTTTCACTATGCAGATCAGACTTATGGTGATCCTCCTGTTTTCAGTATCCCGAACGCTGGGGTTACAGGCATGTGCCACCATGCCTGGACTCTGTCACTGGCTCAGTGTCCCCCAGGGGTGGGACCCAGCAAGGCATGTGGGTGGGGTATGGATTTTTGATCTTCATGCTTCAGCCTCTCAAGATGGTAGGAATCCATGTATGCATCGTCATGCCCAGATTATTTTATTTTCTTTCTACTCTTCTGTGAATGGGATCTAGGGTGTTTCCAGATCTTCACTTTTATAAATATATATATATATATATATGTGTCAGTTTAATATTACTTTAAATTCTGGGGAATTAACCTCATAGAAGTACACACAGGTAAAATGAAATTTTCATTTTTTACTTTTTGAGGAACTTCAATACACATTTCTATAGGTATTATACTAAAATGACATTTATATTAACATTTTAGAAGGTGACTTCTAATATTTCAGAAATTGAAGAAATGAGTGCTTTGGAAGATTCCTGGAAAACAGCAATCATTAAAACAGGGGACGTTCATTTGGGTTTTGAATTCTTCCTCAAGTTTATCAATTTTACAAATAGTGAATGTGTAGACAAAATTTAAATATACATAGTATTACTTTGATAACTTGTTTGATGAGAAAGTGGCCTTTTGAAAATACATGTATATGTAATTATATATTCTGCACTTGGCTCTTGGTCTAAACATAAATACTTTTACATACACCCATAATTAATGCCTAAATACATTTTCATATGTTTTATAGTCTTGAATATGAAAAAAACAATGTTTGTTCTTATACATTATATAATCTCACTTGTGGTTAATGTCAATACTTCATGAATTTCAGATATTAACATATTTCAAATATTGAATGGACAGAATCTAGTTACTTAATATGTATCCATTTTCGACAAATTCTGTGAGATTAAACACATTTCAACATTGTTTCATTTGTATATTTGCCTTGGTTCTAATATTTCTGAACCTTCAGGAACGCTGCTCTTATTAATGGAAATTACCTTAGATTTTTCCTGTCATTGTTGTGCTCATCTTCAATTTGGTGTTCATTCCAGTTTCTTTCTGAAGTGTTGAAAAAGAGATATAATGATGACTTAACACTTTATATGAAAAGCACTAGGTTCCATTTGAATCATCATATAATATGAATGTGCCTGGAAAATTCATCAAAATATTTTCCATATCCCAATGAGGAAACTGTCCTGATGAGCAACATTCAGTGTTATCTCATTGAATAAATGGGCAAATCTTCCTTACCTAGAGCAGCCACATTACTAAAGGTTTCCCCCATCACATCTCTGTAGAGCTTCTTTTGGGATGGATCCAGTAAAGCCCACTCCTCCCTGGTGAAGGTCACAGCCACATCCTCAAAGGTCACTGTCTTCTATGTCATCAGAAATATATTTCCAGGAAGAAGAGTGAGACTCACAAAATGAAATACAGTCACTCTACTCATAAAAAGCTGAAATAAGGCTGAGTACTACAAATGTTTATTTCAGGGTTTGGCCATCAAATACTTATTTCTCATCCATAAGCACTTGTCACAGAAGAATTTTTGTTTGTTTGCTTGTTGGAGGAACTGGGGATTGAACTCAGGCCTCTGCACTTGCCAGGGAAGCACTTATTCTACTGAGCCAACCCCCCGACCCCAACCATCTCCCCGGCCCCAAGAGAATTCTGAGGCTAGTGGGAAATTCAGTGTTGAACAAACAGCAGAATGATAATACTGGTTCTCCCCCTGGTTTAACCCAGTTTTATTTCTGTACAGTCTCTAAAGTATGGCTTGTAGAGGGAGCATATTAGATCAGACTTGAAGTTAAATAAGAAACAAACTTGTGCATATGAAAATCTAATTACTTGCTCTGACAAATCAGAAAATATCTGTATTTTCAACTTAACATTTAGGAAAAAGATCCCTTCCTTCTCTTATTATATTTAGACAATAGAGTGAAAGTTGAAACTGGTTTCACAGGCAAAACTTTAAACACAAAGTAAAATTAATGAATAGTGAAGTTAAAATGCTAATGAAAAACATATATATATATATATATATATATATATATATATATACTTTACTGGAGAATAACATTGAAATTAGATTAAAGTAGACATTATTTTATAATTAAATGACACAAAATACTTGTCACAGAGATATAAAAATTTCCAAGATGTAATGGAGAAATGTAGTGATGTATTACAGGTTAGAGCTGTGTACCCAGCCCAGGGTGGACACTAGGACTGACCAAGTGTCCACTGTTAGCCACACTTTGTGACCCACATGCTGAGGCCAAGGAGAGCCTCAGGACTGACCAAAGAATTATGCCACATTTAGCTGCATTTTGGGGCCTTTGTGATCAGCTCAGGGAAGACATCATGACCCAATGATCAAGCACTCTATCAACAGGTGCATGCCCACAGTTGCTTGTGGGATCTCCTTAGCACATCACAACAGAGGTGATAACAGACACATGACTAAAGATGATAACAGCACCCATGAGGAGAGTTCTGCTTAAGGACTGAAGTATTACCCCAGCACAGAGAGGGTCAGAGAAAACTTAGGGGATAGGCTTAAAGAAAGGGATAGCTAAAGAAGGATCTCCTAGCACTGCTTGGAAGGCCTAGGATCACACCAGTTTGATCACAGGGCCAGTATTTTCATGAGGGAGGATAGGTTTCAAGGATAAAATTATGAGAAGGGACATTCTTAAAAAACAAAGAAAGATAGTATAATGGTATCTTTGAGCTCTGATACTGCTCCCTACATCCAGCAGAAACTAGTTGTCTAAAATATTATAAGCTAACATATGGGTGGTCTTCAGTAAAATCATAATCATTTGCTTAGGAATACTTATGAATCGTTCCTAGGTTTGTTAATATTCATATGTCATTTGATGTCATTGATGTTGCTTAATTTACTACTATGGTCAAGGTAACATAGAAGTGGATAACAACTTGTTTTCCCTCTATGCCAATACATGGAATTCCTGGAGATCATAGTAAAAATGGATATAAATACACACTGACATGTGGGGAAACAAGGCAACTGAATACTCCCAGGGTCCCTCAAAGCGGAACAAAAGGTCACATACAGACAAGAAAACAAATACCTGGAAGTAGAGCTCTACAGAAATTTTATAGATGCAATGAAGAAAATAGATGGGTTCAAAGAGGCAATTAACGGAAATTACACATCATTACCATCCAATATGTTCACAATTGATTCAGAGGAAATGAGTAAAATGGACAAGCTGGCTAGAACAGATCAAAATATGAATGACAGATTCAAGAAAAATGTTCACAATTGTGGAAACAATGTTAGGTAGAAATACCTGAAATAAAAAATTCTTAAATTCCAGAAATGACCAATGTAGATATTCTGATTAAAATGGACAAAATAATAAATTATGCAGAAGTCCTCAAGAAGACAACAAAAGAGAGAGGGAAGAAAAGACCATCTAGAAGCTACTGTACAACACTGAAAAGATCAACCTAATGCTACCTGGAGCTAGAGAAAAAGTAGAAGATAACACAGCATTAATAATATGTTTGTGAAAATCATAGTGAAAATTTTGCAAACATCAGTAAAGTATTTTAAGTAGAAGTAAGGGTTAAAGAATGCTATAGCACTATGATTTAAAAAAATGCTCATCAAGGCATAGTTTTATTAAATTGCTAGATATAAAAAAAACAACAAACATTTTAAAGCAAAAATAAAATTTAAAAAATCACATACACAAGTAAATCAATTAAAGTTACAGACTAAAACAAAGGAAAGAAAGGAAAGATCATTTTGTATATATATACAAAATAGGATAAATTTACAGCTACTTTCACTTAATTCAATGGGAAGAAAGAGGTGTACTAACAGTGTTTGGACAGAATATCCTGTCTGCTTCTTGTACTATGGATAACCACTAAGAAGATAACAATGTACAATGTATTGATTAAAAAAAATAAAGTTACAGACTACTTAGCACAAATTTTAATGTCCAGAAGAACTTGAAGTATATTCAACATTTTAGAGTAACTTCCAACCCTATTTAATTTATCAAGCAAATCTATCCAAAATAGATGAAGAATTAAAGACATTTATTGAAAAAGACCAATTCAGCACCATAATCTCCTTGATCAGAAAATTTAGGACACTACCGAGTTACATGACGTTACAGTACAAGTTCTCATATGTCCTGAGTCATAATTGACCTTAGAAGGCTAGGGCCAAAATGTTGGCTTCCTTGCAGCCCTCCTTTTTCTCTAAGTTTGGTCTGCAAACAGGTTGTTAACCATCCAGAAGACAAGCTTGTTGTTATTATCGAAAACATAGGCTGTTAAGCTTAACTTTACTATCTGTCTGCATATCAAACATCTTAGGCATAATATGGAACAGGTATTTTTCATCAAGTATTGATATGTTGAACTTTAAGTCCCTACAGAATATGATAAAGAACATTTAAAAATTAGAATATATTTTAAAAATAGGCATAAAGAATTATATACTTCTCATGTTTGCACATAAGTCCAAAAATCTCACCATATACAACCTTGAAGCAGGACAAAGAGGAAAGTGATCAATGATGTAGAGTGTGCCTAAGGAGAGTCACATGGAGAGAAGACATTCCCTCAGGCTTTCACAGAGAGCACATTGGCCAAGCAATGGCCGTGACTCATCCACATGGCTGACAAAGGTTCTACAATCTGAGGTACAGGATCTCAGGATAAATCCTGAGGGGATTTCACTGACCTTATCAGACCCAAAAGCTACAACTCTTGTTGCATAGGTCCTGCTTTACCTTGGTCTTAACCATCCAGAAGGAAAGTATAAAAATGAAATATAAGAAATAAAGCCATGTGGTTATGTTGAGCTGTGGGGGACTCAGGTCAACAATTTCTGACACTGCCAGTTAAGTGGAAGACCCAATACTATTATGGGATACTGGACTCTTTTAGAATATTTTGCTGAGTTTACACATCTATAATATTCAAATAATGGAACTTAACAAAAAAAGGGTATACAGATGAATGTTCATTTTGTATCTGTGTATTCAAAGTGGTTGGGATAGATATATAGTTACATTCTGTTAATGAATAGAATGATTTGTTCTAATGGTGTTTGTAAATAGGATATCAAGTCCGCATCTTGTATAGCAATTAACCACTAAGAAGAATGTATGCAGTGTGTTAATTATTGAAACTGTCCTACTGATTTGATTCGAAACTGTCTCATTGCTATTTGTTTATCAATAAAATTATGGCAAAAAATAAAAAAAAAAGACCAATTCAGGAGATACACAAATGCTGAACCAGTAGGTAAGAAAATATTCAAGAATATCCCAGAGAGAACAGTAAAAACAATACAAATATTCCCCTTTTAATAAACTACTTGTTTTATTTATTACTTGAACTTACAATAGAGGCATACTCTCAGATTCATGACCAGCCACTCAGAGATATGGCCAATATTTTGTGTATAGTTTTGTGCATTTTGTTGATAGAACTGCATTTTTTTGGTAGAGTACTCCTTGTTTATACAACACTGCAATTTTTGCTCATTGTAGTGTATAGTACTGTAGTTTTATACTCTGCTATACAATGGACCCTTGAATTACATAACTGGCCTCACATACAAACAACTTGGGTTACAACAGGAATTTTGGGCTTCACGTAACAACCAGAGTTAAATTATGACCCAAATGCTGCCCACTTACGCAGTTGTAAACAAAAGCTCATGATGCCAGAAGAGTATACATCAGTATATGTAAGCATCAGGCTGAGCCCAAATGTGCATGTATGTGGACATGATTTTAGTCAGTGCTTTATATAGTTGCTATGATTGCTGCTATCAAAATAGCCCCCAAAATCTGGAAAAGAAGCTAAGGAAAAAAGAAAGATAAGGAAAGCAAACTCAATGAAAAGAAAAAAAGGAAATTGTAAAGAAATAAGAGAGTTGAATTTGTGTGATCAATCTTGCTAATGTATACAGCATGTCAAATCTATGTTCTTAACAATCTCACAGAGAAAAGATTTGTGTAAGGAAGTTAGTGCTGCTAAAGTTTTACTCAAACAGTTAAGTCACAATCAACAGTGTTAGATGAAGCACAAAGGCTATTATTACTGCGGATAAATGAAAGGCAGATGGCAGGCTATAACCTCCCTGTTTCTATAATTTGTGAAAAAGCTAGGACTATAGATGCAGACCTTGTAAAGGATAATCCATCAACAAGTTAATGTGAAACACTTCATGCCACCAAGGGATGGTTTCACAATTTTAAAAGTGAGAACTGGTGTTCATAGAGTAACTAGGCATATGAAGCACCCAGTGCTAATGAAAGGGCTGCTAAAAATCACATATGCTACTTCAAAATGGTGACACAGAGAAATGACTTTTGTTCTCAAATTTTCAACTGCGATGAAACTGTGCTTTTCTGCAGTAAAGTGTCCGAGAGAACATACATTACACAGCAAGAAAAGAAAATGCCAGGTCACGAGCCAGACTAACCTTTTTGCTGTGTGCCAATGTGAGTGGTAATCTTAAGATAAAGCCATTATAGTTTATCATTCTGAGACTCCCAGACTAAGAGTTCAGAAAACAAACTCAAGGTAGCATACATCCCAGGGATGCAAGGATGCTTCAATATACACAAACCTATAAAAGTAATACACCATATCAATAGAGCCAAATCTAGAAACCACATGATGATCTCAATTGATACAGAAAAGGTTTTTGACAAAGTCCAACACTCATTCCTGTTCAAAGTCCTATAGAAAATTGTAACAGGTGATCTCTACTTCAATCTGATAAAAGCCATCTATGACAACCCAATGGCTAATATAATTCTAAGTGGGGAAAAACTGAAATCTTTTATCTTAGATCTGGTACAAGACAAGAATGTCCTCTGTCACCCCTCCTATTCAATATAGTTCTGGAATCATTAGCGAGAGGCATTAGACAAGAGAGAGAGAGAAATAAAAGGAATAAGAATAGGTAACGAAGAAGTTAAATTATAATTATTTGCAGATGACAAGATACTTTATTTGGAAGACCCAAAAAACTTTGCCAAGTAGCTACTAGAATTGATACAGAAATTCAGTAGCATAGCAGGATACAAAGTCAATACCCAAAAGTCAGTAGCATTCCTCTGCACAGATAAACACACAGAGGGAAATTAGGGAAACAATATCTTTTACAATAGCACCGCAGAAAATGAAATACCTTAGAATTCATTTAACTAAAGAACTGAAAGATCTATTCAATGAAAATTACAGTACTCTGAAAAAAAGAGATCATAGAGGATTTCAGAAAATGGAAAGATATTCCCTGTTCCTGGATAGGAAGAACCAACATTTTGAAGATGGCCATACTCCCAAAATTGCTGTATAGATTTAATACAATCCCTATCAAACTACCACCAACATACCTCACAGGCCTAGATAAATCATTCCTAAAATTTATTTGGAACCAGAAAAGATCTAGAATAGCAAAAGCAATCCTGGCCAACAAAGACAAGGCTGGAGGAATTACAATTCCTGAAAAGGGTCTGCTCTCCAGAATATATAAAGAACTAAAAAACATTAACACCCCCAAATTTAAAGGTCCAATCCAGAAATGGGCATCTGAGATGAACACACACTTCTCATAGGATGAAATTAAAGAAGCAAATACATGAAAAAATGTTCCACATCACTATCCATCCATGAAATGCAAATTAAAACAAGATACCATCTCACCCCAGAAAAAATGGCTATCATAAACAAATCAACCAACAACAAATGTTGGAGAGGCTGTGGTGAAAAAGGAACCCTTCTCCACTGTTGGTGGGTATGTAGACTGGTGCAACCATTATGGAAATCAGTGTGGAGGCTCCTTAAAAAACTAGGAGTAGAAATCCCATTCAAACCACCTATCCTCCTACTGGGAATTTTTCCAGAGGAACTGAAAGCATCATATCATAGTGATATATGTGTACCTATGTTTATAGCAGTGCACTATTTGTGATAGCCAAATCTTGGAAATCACCAAGATGCCCATCACATGAAGAATGGATGAAAAAGATGTATTTTTATACAATGGAGTATCACTCAGCTCTAAAGAATGATAAACTCGAAGCCTTCATATCTAAGTGGATGCCACTTGAAGATATAGTCATAAGTGAAATAAACCAGACACACGTGTAAATATTGTGTAGTCTCCCTAATATAAACTCAAAAGAAATAGAAAGATATAACACAATTAAAAGGAAAGTGAGAACTTGAGGATTAGACATTGAAAAGAGGGCAAAGAGAAAAGCTAGGAAACATGACAAAGGCAAAGCCATACATATATACACAAGGATGGGTACAGCAGTGATCCTGAGAACTATCAGCAGGTTGTTGAAACTAGCAGTTACTTGGTGGGATTCTCTCCCTGACTAACTATATATGCTGATACATGAGAACTGAGCAACTGCACTGAAGATAGCAATGTGTAATAGTGGGGTCATGCTTGGAATGCCTGTCATTCTTGTCTTCTAAATACATACTGCTTGTCATGACATACCAATTGGGGCCAGACTGTATCTCAAGTAAATGTGTATGAGTGTTTTTTTTTTTTAAAGATGTTCCATCTTATGCCTAAGATGTTTAATATTCAGACAGATAGTGAGGTTAAACCCACCTGCATATTTTGTAGGGCAATAATAAGCTTCTCTTCTGGAGGGCTAACAACCTAAATTTGCAGACCAAAAATTAGAGAAAAAGAAGGGCTGCAAGGACAGCCAATATTTTGGTCCTAGCCTTTCAAGGTCAGTGAGGACTGAGGACATAGGATAACCCTGTACTGTCACATCCTGTAACTCACTTGTGCCCCAAATTTTCTGATCAAGGAGATTATGGGGTCACAGAGGAATGTGATTGATGATGTAGAGTGTGCCTAAGGAGAGTCACATGGAGAGAAAATATTCTCTCAGGCTTTCACAGAGAGCAAATTGGTCAAGCAATGGCCATGACTCATCCACATGGCTGACACTGACAAAGGATCTACAAAGTGTGGTACAGGGTTTCAGGATAAGTCCTGAGGGGACTTGACTGACCGTGTCAGATACAATAGTTATATTTCTTGTTATATAGGT
The DNA here is from genome assembly GCF_000260255.1 of Octodon degus. Taxonomy (NCBI): domain Eukaryota; kingdom Metazoa; phylum Chordata; class Mammalia; order Rodentia; family Octodontidae; genus Octodon; species Octodon degus. The sequence continues at coordinate 2,028,490 of NW_004524657.1, forward strand.
CTTGCTTTATCTTGGTCTTAACCATCCAGCAGAAAAGTGTAGAAATGTGGTATGATAAGTGAAGCCATATTAATGTGTTGAGCTGTGGAAGGCTCAAGTCATCAGTTTCGGACACTGCCAGTCCTGTGGATAACCTACTACTATTGTGGAGTACTGGACTATATTGGAATATTTTGATGAATTCATGCACCTACAATATTTGGATGGCAATGGAATATCCCTCTCTGACAAAGCTGTACAAAAAAAGGTGATATAAATGAAGAACAATTCTGTACCTGTATATACAAAATAGTTAGGATAGATATATAGCTACTTTCTCTTAATCCAATAAGAAGAAAGATCTGTACTAATAGTGTTTGGACATGATATCATGTCTGCATCTTGTACTATGAATGAGTACTACAAAGACAACAATATGCAATGTATTGTTGTAACTCTCCTACCAACCTGTTTTGAAGCTCTGATGTTGCAATTTGTTTCTCAATAAAATTAATAAACAAAAAGAAAACAAACTCATGAAGAAGAGACTGGGACTCATGTGGAGGTCTAGTGTAAAAGTCTGGATAGCAAGTGTATTTTTCTTGAGTAGTCTGAAAGGGAGGCCTTCTGTCCTACTGTTAAGAAAAATCTAAAGTACAAAGGTATAACACTTGTGGTTCTTATTATGGATAATGTTTTTGTTCATCTGTGAGATTTGGAAGATTTCCAATGATGATCAGTTGAGTTCCTAAAATATAATACATAATGCATGTCCTTTACTGCAGTCAATAGAGAATGAAATGGAAGGTGGTTATTGTTTGGAAAAGAAAATCCCTTTCCAAAAGAACATTTAGAATCTGGCTCTCTGGTTTCCCTTTTCTCCTTAGGAGAGTCGATAGCCCACTAGGACCCACTTTTGGCTCACTGGTCTCAGGCTTTTCAGAACTAAAAACCAGTATAAGGTTGTCTGTTTCTGCTTTTTCTTTAATATTGTCCTACAGTATGACTTTGCCACTGTTATTAAGCAAGTGAATGCAATGACTGGCTTTTTCTCTGCCTGGATGGGTCTTCTCTACCAATATTTGTAGCTCTGTCCATGTTTCCCCCCCAGGATTTCTTTTTGTTTCATAAGAACTTTGCTGCAATAATTGTTGATATTCCCCTCCTGAGAAAGCTCAAAAGCTGCCACTCTCTATTACTCAGCCACTATAGTTGCTGAAGTTGCTCTGTAGAAGATTCTCCTGAGCATTCCTCTAATAGTTCTTCAATATCACCACTGTCCACCTGCAAGCCTGTGTACTCTGCAATCATGACAATGTCATTAAACATAGGGTCAACTGAAGGCTCAGCCTTTTTTACACGGCTTTTAAAGTTTCTCTCCTTTATAATTTTAGGCCACTTTCTTCCAGGAAGAACTCTGTGTCCTTAGAGAGATATCAGCCCAGGCATTCTCAATTAACCACACACAGAAAATGATGTTGCAATGTTCCTTCCAGAACTTTTAAATTAATTAATTTATTGTTGATACAGGGTCTCAATACACAGTTTGGACTCATAGTGATCCTCCTGTCTCAGCCTCTCCAACACTGGGATTATAGACATGAGCCACCATGCCTGATTCTGGGTCAGCCCTGTGTGCCCTTGGTTCCAGGGCTGGCATAGTGGAACCAGGGATCAAACTTAGGACCTTGTGTTTGCCAGGTAGGTGCTTAGACCACCAAGCTATCTCCCTAGACCCCTTCCAGAACTCTTTAAGGGTTAAATCTGGAAGCACTTCAAGAACAGTTCCTTGGTGTATAGCTTCTTAAAGTTAGCTATAACCTGCTCCAAGAAGGATACCAGAGAGCCAGATTCCAGATGTTCTTTTATCAAGGTACTCTCCTTCTAAACAGTAGCCACCTTCCATTTCATCCTCTCATCCTGTAAACCAAGGATGCCAACCTGAATGCTGAGTACAGCATGAAATTATTGTTTTTGGTAAACTATGCACATTTTATAACTTTTGGTGAATATACTTGGAAAATGACTGGTGTTTTTGGTAAATTATGCATATTAAACAATACTTTTTATTATGAAAAAGTTAGTTAAGGGGTACTTTGATGGTTTCAGAATGCATTATGTGTATTTCCATTACTTCTTATAGGAAAAAGTCTTGACTGACAACCAACTTGAGGTCAGTGAGTCCTCATGAATGAACTGAGTTTGTAGTCACAGGTCCACTGTACATCACAGTATTGAACACTAGGATTTATTCAAATAAAAGCAAATTCACCACGTTGGAATTTCTTGGACCTTTTTTTTTCTCTAAATATTATAATGTACATACTACATACAATTCCTCCTTTAGTGGTCCATCCATTTAGAAACTTAATCATGGAACATGACTCAGTTATTTAAAAAATGCCTATAAACTATTGTATTTTAGGCACATTCTCTAAGCATATTGTGCTGATAAACACAGCCTTCATGAAAAAAACAAATGTTTTAAAAATATGTATTATTTCTATAATGTATGGTGCTGGCAAAAATAATCTAGCTTATGAGTTCTGGATATTGAGGCAGAGAAATAAACCCAAGAATATATGGTTTGCCTATTTCAGTGCAGAAAGGTGTGACTTGAAACAGCTTTAGGGTTTTATGAGACTCATTAGTTCTTGAGATTTCATAATCTTTTTCAAATGGAATAATATGTATAGAATAGTTTTCATATTGTCCATTTACTTTTTTTCTAGGCATATGAAGAAAAGATATGAAAACACATGTCTAGAAAGGTTCATACCTAAATGCTTGACAGTTAGTATTCGTCAAAGCAAAAAGTTAGGATTCAAATGTCCAATTAGTGAATAATCAAACATATGAACTAATCATGATAAAGAATATCATTCATCATTAAAGAAGAAATGATTTTGTGATAAAGACTACAAAATAGATTATCTTTAAAATATCATACAAAAAGAAAAAGAAACAGAACCTAGGACAATATTAATTTATCCTACACAAAATGGCCAGAACATAAAAATTGATTAAGTGGATAAAACTTAGCATTTCACAGGGCTTTGGAAAACTGGAGAAATCAATAAAAGAGGCAAAGTGTACTTAGGAATTATTTACAGTGCAATTAATAATAAACAAAGGCAAAAGAAAGAAAAGGAGACAAAAGTGAAGGAAGTAGGAGTATGGAGGCAAGAAATGGAAGCATGGGTAACTAAAGGATGAAGGGAAAGGGAAAGGAAAAAAGCAGTAGAGAAAGGAAGAAAAAAAGGAGTGAGAAAAAGAAAAAACATGGAGGACAATGTGCTCTTATTCAGTACATCCCTAGACAGAAAACTTTTAGATGAGAGCTTGATGGGGAGGCCTTCTTTCTTTTGTTCTTCTGATCTTGCTCCTGAGGAAGAATGTGATGGGATTATTGATACTGAATGTCAGTCTTCAACTTCAGTCTACTTTGAGATGTTTCAGTATTTGGTTGAGAAGTAAATGACAAATCAGGAGAAAGAAATCTTGACAATGACAGTGAGCTAAATTGCACACCTGGAGAAGGCAATCTGATGTTCCTTAGCAGAAGGAATTCTTGATGTGACAGCCACAATGAAGACATAGGAGAGGATGAGTCTTAAACTGCTTATGAGACTACATACATGATGAAAAGGATTTTTCTTCTGTGAAACCCACTTTATAAGAAGAAATGTTGTAGAGAAAAATCTAAGATATCTGTGGAACACAGAAGCAGGGAAACAAGATACACAGTTTTCGTAACCCTTAACCACTAGCAAGTTCTGACGGTACCAAAATGTGCAGAAAAGGAACATCATGTTAGTCAAAGACAACATGTAACAGAAAAATGGAGGCATCTCAGGATGTAAAGCATTGATACTCATACTGACAATATTACAGATGGAAAAAGCAGACAAAAGTACATGGATAAGTATAGATTCCATTTACTCCAGGCAGCATCCTGACAAAAATATATCCCTGCAGTACAAATAGGTATCTCAGTAGAGACAGGAAGGAAACTGGCTGGAGTGGCCATAAGAAATCCAAGATGCCAAACAGGATAAGCTAAGAAAAAGATGAGTATTTCTCTAAGCATGGCTGTTGTATTTGCTGAGATTCACAATAAAATGAAAACAAAATGGTGAAAATTTAGACTGTAGCAGAGATAAATGTTACTGTTAACAAGCACTGAAAAATAGAACTTTAAAACTATTTTCTGCTTAGGGATAAGTGCCTTCCTAAAACCTAGGGCATGTATTATACTTTCCCCATCTCTCCCCAGCCCAGAAAATAAACAAAATATGTAGATGATGACACCACAAAGTACAGAGCCCAGTTCCCTTTCCACAAGAAAGAGGACAATGAGCTAAAGATGACTGTAAGTGGCGAAGGAGATGTAGACTTGCATTATTTGTGTTCTCTGCACACTGTTCCTTACATTAAAATACCTTTGTCCACCTTTAAAAGGAGAGATGGTGACTGCAGGAAAACAGGCTCTCCATCTCCTCATACATGGCTTTGAGCAAATCCTTTCTTATTCTTAACCAAATAGATAGCCTCCTTTGATTTGTTCAATAGCCAGCAGATGACAATGAGCCTATGGTCTAGTAGGCCAATGATTACTTATAGTTCTGTTAATGAGCAACTTTTTGTACATTACTCTGTCATTTTCCTTATCTACTTAGTAAGTATTGTCTTAGCACTCACTTACTGTGGTGATACAGTAAGTGAGATCAATGTATTAAGCCCTTAAACCAGAGTTTAGTGAAGCTTGTTTTGTTTTAGCATTGACTACAGAAAGTGTATGCATTTGGTGCAATTATAGTCAGGCTTAGAATATCAAGCTTTTCTTAGTGTCCATGTTCTAGGAAACATCTGAATTGGGTTGTTTTATAAAATATTAATTTTGATAGTTGGCTTCAGTTGATTATTTAAAAATCCAATAACACCTCAGTTCACAAAGGCTTCTCTTTGCAAATTCCATTCACAAACAAAAGTGTTCAGCAAAATTTTGCTTTTGTTCACAAACTCCACATTAGGTGACAAACCTAACCATGGCCATCTTCCCCATACAACTATTGACAGCCATTGTCTGAAAAAAACAAGCTAAATTCATAAACTGAGGTACCACTTAAGCATGGGAGCATATGCCTGTAATCCCAACACCTGGAGGTTAAGGCAGGATCGTGGTAAGTTTAAAGACATCCTGAGGGCACGTAGTGAGTTAAAAGCCAATCTGCTACATAAGAAGATGTAGTCTCAATAAAATCCCAAAAGTTAATATAAATAATTAATGGAGCAAAAGGACAGTGCTACACACATGCAAATACAACATACTGGAAGTCTAAAGCGAGGGGATCACAAGTTAAAGATTAAAATAAGCAACTGAGGAGGATTTGGTATTGTTAGGCAAGAAGTATAAAATCGAAAACATATGTGAAGTGATTCCTTGGAATTCAAGTAGTAAATAGCACAATTTCATTGTAATAGAAGTAGAATTGTTAAGTCATTAATACATAGGTAAATCATAATAATTCCTAATCTTACCAAACTTTGGAAATGCAAAGTATAAATGACTCATTTTAATTCACTTATTAATATTTGTGAACTAGGTATTAGATATATGTAGACTGTTCCAGAAATGTTTCCAATCACAAGTTTTATTAGAGCATATAAAATCATGCTCCATTTATAAAGTGTAAGTACTGTCCTAATCATAATACAGAAAAATGAAAAACTAGAGAATGAACAGCATTACAAATTGCATTTGCTTCTCTTTTTTCATTGCAATGTCCGTGAAAGTACTCCAGGATCTCACCATTACTGAGCATATGTTCTGCAATTGAACTACACTCAGCTTACCCACGTGTTTTCAATGCAAAATTTCTTCTTCTTCCAATACTGCAAAAGTCACAGAATGAGTTTGAAATATTTAGAATTTAGGTGACCAAAGTTGAAAATAAAAAAAGTTTCAGTAAAATATACAGGTTATAAGAAATAGGGTGTTTAGCAAAATATCTCATAAGATCAACCGTTAATTAGTAAAACTGAATACCCTGAAAAAATAAACAACACAAGAAGTTACAAAAGGTAAGGACAACACAAAACCTCACCATGAAAATGAGAAACATCTCCAAAATCCATTGATAATATAATTTCTGAGAAAAAGTCACTAAGTGGCAGTGCTGGCCACACAATTTCTATCCTGTTACATCAACTTCTGGAATGCTGGGGTGACATACCTGTACCACTGCACTTGGCTGGTCAAGGATATTATAAAAGAAAAAGTATAATTTAGTTGTCATTTAATAAAATTTAGATAGATATATAAAGTCTTAGAAATATATACAATTTTGCCCCAGGGACCTAAGCAGAAAAGTCATCCTGAGTTTGAGGGCAATCTGAACCATACTGTAAGTCTGTCTAAAAAAAACCCCAAATATCTATCTATCTATCTATCTATCTATCTATCTATCTATCTATCTATATCTCCCAGCACTCAGGAGACTCAGGCAGGATGATTGCCAGACCTTCAAGGCCAAAGTGGGCTATATAGTGAGAATGTGACAATAAGGCCAGCCTGAACCACACAGCAAGACCTTATTTCAGGGGCTGGCGATACAGCTCAGTGGCAAAATGTGCCTGCCTGGCAAGCACAAGGTTCTGAGTTTGATCCCCGGTCCCAGAAAAAAAAAAAAGACCTTATTTCAAATTGAATCCAACAAAAACTTCCCTTCATAAATTCCCAATGGGATTACAGGTGTTTCCATGAAACTTTAATATATATAGATGAAATATGCATAGATACAGGTTTCCTATAATGAATATATTTGTGATGTTTATAAAATTATACTAAGCTGGCCACAGTGATGATGACTATAATGCCAGCACTTTGGAGGCTAAGGCAGAAAGACCACCCTGAGTTCAAAGCCAGCATAAACATGTAGCGAGGTCAAGTCCAGCTTGCACTACAAAGTGAGACTGTTTCCAAAAACCAAATTATATCTATCCATTATACACACATGCACACAAAAAGGATATGTTCATCTGGGCATGGTCTTTGATGATTAATAAAATGTTAGGAAATCACTGCAGAAATTTAATCAAATTAATGTGAACTTTACCTGAAACAAGGCATCATATTTAAAAGGCTGTTACACCTGTGCATAATAATTCTCAAAGTCAGGATAAAACATTAAATAGTACCATAAAATTGTTTATTAGAAAATAGTCTCTCCTCTTGGCAGGAAGCCTGGTGGCACCATTGGTCCCTGGCATATGTGATACCCTAGGCTCAATCTGAAGTACTATAAACACACACTCTGGCTCTCTCTCTCACAGTTAAGTAGTGTTTGTATATTTTGTCAAAGATTATTATGATTTAACATCAAAAGTAAATCAACAAAGAAGAACTTTGTGTGTATTTGAACGCTGGCATAAATATGATTTCTAAATCTTAATTTTTATTATTTCTTAAGTCTCCAGTAAAAACATCAAAATAGATGAACAACTATGTATGTATAAACAACACACACCATAAAGCTAACACATGGTACACTAAATAGAGACACTTTGCACCAGTTATTTCAGGATCAGAAATAAGTTAAGCTGCACGTCTTGTGGATTCAGCACCAGCGCCTGGGACTGGGCCACAGCCTCCTCAGCAGCCCGTGGTCTGCTGACCACGGATCTCCGCAAAGTAAACGAGCTTCGGGCCTTCGTGAAAATGTGTAAGCCAGATCTGAGGGTCTTGCATACCGAGGAGAAGCACTTCCTGAAGGAGAAGGTGGAGAGCACATGGTGGGGGGGGGGGGATGGATGAAGTACCACCTGCTACTCAGAAAGCTAAATCAGAAGACAATATCAACTAAGAAAGTACAGACAGTAAGAAGACAGGGGAAAACACAAAGACAGATGAGCCTTCAAGTGAGGAAAGTGATTTAGAGATGGACAATGAAGATGTCAATGAGCCAGATACTGATACCCCTCAAGAAATGGGAGATGAAAGTGTAGAGATAACTGAGGATATGATGGATCAAGCAAAGGAAAAGTTGCTCCACATGATGGTGAGCTACAGAAAGCCACTGACTTGTTCACAGATGCCATCAGGAAGCTGAATCCTCACTTGGCCATTCTATATGCCAAGCAGGGGAGGGGGGTCTTGTGGGTTAGCTCAGTTGTTTAAGTGCCTGCTTGGACAAGCTCAGTCAAGTGCAGGGGACCACGGTTTGATCCCCAGCTCCACATACCTTACCAGACCCATCCTTAAGGCAGCCTGAGCCAGCCAGCCACCCTCCCCAAAATAATCCTGTATGCCAAGAGAGAGTGTTTTCATCAGATTGCAAAAGCCAAATGCTGCCATTGGAAATTGTGATGGGCCACTGAAACAAATCCTGATTCATTCCAACTGTACAAGCGGTGAGGGAAGGCACACAGACTTCTGGGCTGTTGGGAAGAAGCAGCCCATGATCTTGCTCTTGCTGTTAAACTGGATTATGACGAGGATGCAAGTGCAATGCTTAAAGAAGTTCAGCCAAGGGCCCAGAAAATTGCTTAACATCGGAGAAAGTATGAGTGAAAATGTGAATAACAGAGATCAAAGAAACAATAGAAAGAGTTAAGAGGGCTGGAGAAGAGCATGAAAAACAGTGGCTTTCCTGGAGCAATGCCTGGTAAATTCCCAGGAGGAATGCCTGGGATGGGAACGGGCATGGCAGGAATGCACGGGCCCAGTGAGATTCTTAGTGATCCAGAGGTCCTTGCAGCCATGCAGGACCCAGAAGTTGTGGTGGCCTTCCAGGATGTGGCTCAGAGTCCTGCAAATATGTCAAAATATCAGAGTAATCCAAAGGTTACGAATCTCATCAGTAAATTGCTAGCCAAATTTGGAGGTCAAGCATAACGCTCATCTAACAAAGCCCTTCAGAAAAGAAAAGCAACCTAGATCACTTAATGGATGTCGCGATAATGCAAAGCAGTGTAGCTTAGACCTCATTAGGAGGGCTGGGGTGCTTTGAAGATGATCCCTTCCCCTCTGCACCAAGTGGAGCTCAAGTGTTTTCCTTTAAGGCATTCATTCAGATAATGTTTTCCTATTAGAAATTACAAATAAAACACCTTTTTGGACGTCAGGCATTGAACTCAGTACAGTTGCCCTTGCCAGGAAGGTGCCACTGAGCTATATCCCCAGCCCTTTAAACACTTTTTAAACCTTGAAAAATATTTAAAACATTCAAAAGGTCTATTAATCCCTACATTTTTCTTAATCGTTTTTAGATTTTTTTTTTCCTTTGAATTACTGGGCAAGGAAGATACTTATGTATGGAGATTTATGGCTTTAGTATGAATAAAATAAAGGTTTTTGGGGGGTGGGAAGCAAATCTCATTTAAGAAGATGAAGTTTCAGTTGGATATATGGTTACTAAGACATTTTCATTTGGCTTTTTAATGGTTTCTCTTTTCTTTTTTGAAGGTAATTTATTTCAGTATAACTATCGGAACCAGCAGTATTTGAATATGATCTGGTTGGGGACTGGAAGTATTGTAGGACATCAGCAGTCTTATACCATGTTTTATTTACTATGCTCCCTTGTACAGTTTGCATTTAAATCTTACACTGGGCTGAAGGAGTGATCTTTTTCTAAGTCACAGTGGAGTTGGGTTACTTAGATATGTTCTTGTCCAAAATATCAAATAAAAGTTTCATATTATTTTAAAAAAAAAGAAAATAAATAAGAATATTCATTCTTTCCACTGTTCTGTCACATAAAACCAAAATTCATGTGTCATGGTATAAGGCAAGGAAGAGAAATAAATAAGTTATTTAAGGATCGAAATGAATGAGGCACAATCATTACCACAAGTGATAAAATTATCAAGATGTGACATTTTGGAACAGTGACGAGAACACCTATCAGAGATCAACTGAAAAACTTAACAGTATTTATATAAAGTAAAAAAGCTACATGATTCCAAACCAGAAGACAGAGCATAAATACCTCTCAAAACTTTTTCTTAAGTTTATTATACACTTAATAATAACTACGAAGAAACAAGACATCTTTTGTTTAGGTTTGTTTATGAAGCTTTTGACCTACTAGAATTTAAAACAGAAAAAAAAAGTTTTGTTTTAATATAATCAAAAGAACAAGAATTTACGTATGTGAATATGATGAACATTTTAAAGAAACTACATTTTAAGAATATATTTTATCAGAAGACTGAATTTGTATCAATTTTTACAAAAACTAATATGAGCCATGAAAGAGTTAACACATGGTCCACTCTGCTTCAGCTCTCAATCTGTGCCAATATTTTGCTTTATAGAAAAAAAATCCTCCTCACATATCTCTTTATAAAGGAAAGACTATCAATACCTAAAACTAGTGATTCACCTTAAGCATTTATATATCCATCTTTATAAATCCTTATCAAAAATTCTTTAAAAATTTGCAACAGTCATAGAAAAAAAGCATCCTGCACATAATTAAAATTCAGTAGCCAGGAACAGTGCACATGCCTATATATTTGGTGTTTTGAGACAGGGTCTTGCTATGTAGTCCAGGACGACCTCAATTCACATTGACCCTCCTCCATCAGTCTCCAAAGTGCTCGTTATTATAGTCAAATTATAATCTTAATACAACTATATTAAAAATAAGTGACACAACTATAAATTCAACAAAGCTACAAGATTCCAAGTCAGAAGCCACTACATGAATAGCTCTCAAACCCTTCAAAAAGAAAAAAACAAAACAAAAAATCCCAAAACCAAAACCAAACCAAAACAAAACATAAAAAACAAACCCATCACTTTCAAGTCTCAAACAAAAAAGAGAAGTTTCTCTTTTCATTTACTGGGACACACTGTAGAATTACATTCATTTAAGGCTGAACATGAGATAATATATAGAATACTACATTTACAAGAATTATTAAGAAATATTTCTGCTTTATTCTCAAACAAGATTTGTTATGGGTAGCAGTACAAATCAAGAGGAACAGGTGATTGATCATCTATTTACGGTGATAAATCGCACATCTTATGAACCAAGTATACCTGATTTTTTTTTTTTTTCAACAAAAACATTCAAAGGTGCACTCCAGGTAGATACAAGACAAAAATATGAAATAAAAACTAAAATATAGTTTCCTAATTTTCATGTTTTTCTCAAAGGCAATTAGGGATGAGTGTGCTGATCTCTAAGCTCGGAGCTCAAGAGGCTGAGTCAGGAGGATTGTCACAAATTGGCTGCAAATCTGGGCTACAAAACAGGTTCAAGGACAGCCTGAACTGCATACCAGGACCCTGTTTAAAAAAAATGATTAAGTTTCCTTATACGTAGTAACAAAAGATATATTTATGTAAGTTTTACTGCTTTCTCCTTCCTTAATGCCTGTTATGTTTGACCCACACTAAGACTGAGCTAGCACACATTTTTTTATTGTTACACTAACAACAATGTGACTTCAGGGAAGGACTGTCCCTGTCATTGGTGTACATTTTACCACCATCACCATTCCCTCCTCTCCCACTTTCTTTCTTCTCCCTGCAGAGAAAATTTTTATCACTAAGCACTGAGATCTCCGATTTCAGGTTTCACTCCTACCAAAATACTCCTTTAATATAAAGTTCACCTCAATCAGCAATTCAATTCTTAAAACAATATCGATAGTCCCAGGAGCATAGCAGTTATATGAGATGTCACTCCTCTGCCTTTCCACCCCTACCAAATCACATGTCCATGTACAGTCCCAAATTCAATGATTCTCACACTGTCTGTGTAACAAGCAGTCCCTTCTGGAAGTCTTCCATAACAGCAACTCCCTAATATATATTTACATCTCCATGTCTCTCAGCATTCTAAACTCTATGGTATGGGAAGACCGCATTTAAGTGGTCTTTTTCTTTGTAAAAGTGTCCTCTAAATATTTGTTATTTATTTTGCTACGTATGTGATTGAATGCTGGGCAAACAGTCTACCAATGATTCACACTGCCAGAAAAGTTAAACCTTTCTTTTCTTTTCATTAGTTTACTTTTCTTTTTTTGTAATTCATGTTGGCCATAAACTCACTGTAGCCCAGGCTGGCTTGGAAACTGCAACCATAGTCTGGCCTCAGCCTCTCAAGTGCTGGGAGTTTAGGTGTGCACCACCACACCTGGAAAACTTTTCTCTCAATTCCTGCGGCATTAATGATCACTTGTCCCTAGTTTGGCTGAGTGGAGATGTACTCGAACTGCAGCAGTTTTCTCTCATCACAGTGGAGTGTTGGCCTGAGGAACTAAGCTGTGGCTTTGAGAACCCATACCACAGACAACCATAAAGCGGAGGTTCTCCAGATCTCCTGGAGGAGTGACTGAGACCAAGGATCCCGCACTCCACAGCTCTCCAGCTTGACTCTCCCCAAACTGCGTCTCCCTACCGTTCCCACTCTTCACACACAAGTGGAGACGTGGTTGTAGGCTGCAGCTGCCTGAGCCTGCACTCTCGGCTGGTGGGGTGGCTGTGGAGAGACACAGTGCTGGGACCTCAAAGTAACCCTGCCCCAGGCTGGGAGAGGGATGGAGTGAGCGCGGCCCAAGAGCAGGAGGAACTGACAGGCGAGCAGCGCGGAGCCTCTGGTCCGCCATTGCTGCTCTGATCGCTTCCACCCAGGCCTCCCGGTCTCCTCGATATCAGGCACCCATCCCACAACGTCACCATTACGTGGCTGGAGGGTCTTGCAGGGTGATTCCCACGCGGTCTGCAGCCAGTCGCAAACCTAAAGCAAGGCGGTCTTCGCAGCTTGTGCAGCTCTCAGCGCAGTGTTCAGGATCTGGTCTTTAAAGCCAGAAAACAAGCTCCCTTCTCTTGGGTCCCTGATTGGACAGTTTATACAGCCCGCCCCCTCAACATTGATTGGATCCCGTTCCATTGCCTTGAAACTAAGACTGACAGCCGAGGGCGGGCTGTATAAACTGTCCAATCAGTGTGAGTGGAACTCAAGCGGGAGGTTATAAACCAGACACTACTAATTCAATTTCTCTGCCAAGAGGCCGACCTGTCCTAAATTGCATTTAATCTGAGTTTACGCCTGACTTTCCAGAGCTGCTGCTGTCATTTTTTTGTTTCTAAGATAGAGTCTTGTTATGTAATTTAGCTTGTTCTGGAACTCACTGTTTAGCTCAGGCTGATCTTCCTACACCTGCCTCTCTAGGACTGGGTTTACAGGACGCACCACCATGCCTGGTTACTCTCGTCTTCTTATTGTGCTCGGGGCTTTTCCTGTGCGTGCTTTTTTCAAACGGGGACCTACATTTGCTAAGACAGTTCCAGAGTTAATTTGCAATGGGGAAATCACTATAAGAGAACATCATGAGTGCAAGCAAAGCCAGGAGGGAAGCCCTGCTGTTGTAAGAGGTAAAAAATCACGAATAAGGTGTTGCTTTCATGGACAAGAATTTTTCATACTGCGACTCTTGATTTACTCATTTTAAACCAAGAAAATAAGTGTCAATAAGGCATACAATTCCTGAATAAACACAATTTCTGGTATTGAGGCAGGGAAACCCAAGGACTTCAGATTGTAAATTCTCTGAGCTCTGAAGTTCCATCTTCAAATGATGAAACTCCATCATTCAACACATAAACATTGCCAGAAGGAAAATATTACCTGGAGTCTGGTGATACTCTTGATTAATGCCTTGTTTGCCATGAGATGTGCACAGAATCCTAGTACAGCACACTGTTGGTGTGTCTGGTTGTCACAGAGGTGTGACACTGTGGCTCTTATCTTTTGCCTCCTCTTTCCTCTCAGTAACCTGTTTTGTTCTGTGCTTCCTGGTTCTCACATAGCAGCTATCTTTTTTTTTTCTTTCATTTTCTTTCATTTCCTTTATGATGACATTAATCTCTGAAACCATGAGCTAAAATAAATCTTTTGTTTTTAAATTCTGTATGTCAGACATTTTGTATCTATATCAAAAAAAAAAAATTAACAGTAGGTGCCTGAACAGAGTAAACTGCCGAATGCATCAACCTTTTCTTTAGAAGATACACATAGATGAATTTTCTCTATGACTGAACCTCATAGGTTTTCTTCATATGAACATGCTTCAGTGTGACTTCAGCAACTCTCATCTCAATAGCATTTTCCAGGGCAAGTGCCATGGTATTCAGTATGAACCTGTGAAAGGACAATGCCTCAATAAAATATACACATATTCTACTTGCTTTCCACTGCTCTGAAGCTTGTAGCTGTTGCCACTCCTTCTGAAGTTATTCTGCAGATCTGGTGGTAACACATCAAAGAGATATGCAGCCCAGGAGGGCCTAAGGGGGTGGTCTTGACCTTTCTCTTAGGTTCAACATCACAGCTTCAAGTCACTGAACTGAAGACTGTGCTCCCCCAAACAGCTTATTCATCCACTTTACACTAATATGACATAAATCATGCATTGTCTTTGAATTTAAACCAAGAGAGTCTTTGTTTCCTTTTTTTGCTTATTAAGGAAGAAAAAGACAGTTATGAGGTACTGTATATGGACTCACATTATACAGATTATACCAAAACCAAAGTGAATAATTCTTTCCAAAGCTTTAGAGCTCTGTCATTGTGGCTAAGTTTTTTTGGTCCACACCACATGGGCTGCATTTTATAATATGGTCAGTGTCAGAATGTCCTTAGGCCTGGGGCATGATTCACTTCCCTAGTGCTTGTCCATCCAAAAGAATGGACAAAACTTTAAATCTTGGAGCCAGGAGGCCAACCCCACTTTAATTCACTCAGTCACAGAGGAGGGTGTCTGTGTCCAGGAAAGGACAGAACTAATATGTAACTGTCTGCTGTTCCACTATAGTCTCTCCCAAATGGTTTCTTTTGATAAATAAACTCGACGTACTTGAATGTGGTGAGATTGTGACCTGAGGCAAATAAGCCACTAATCTGCTCAGAGCTAGTTTGGAATAAGTCCTTTTCTCCTTTTTGCCAAAGGGTATAGCTTCCCTTTACTTAAAACATTGAACATTTAATTAGATAAAATATTAAAGAGAGTGTTGGGCCTCCAAGTAATGATGACAGAAAAATAGAGTGCCATTTGGATGAAGTAAGAACCTTCACTGTTTGAGGACATTTTGGACAGATTGCAAGATGTGTCGTGCCATAGACTTGTCATCAGTGACATTTGTGGAGAGGCAAGTTCCTTCACTACTCATGATTATTTGAACCTAGGACAGGACTTTTTTGGGGAACTGATTTGTGTGGTTAAAATTCAGAGTTGGAAAAATTGCTAGGCTTTTGTTTAGAGTGCAGAATAGTTTGGTTTTCTCTTGTATATTTAAATTTCCTTCAGTTTCTTTTACTTTTCTCTTTTTATAACCACATGTATTCTAAGATGGGCAGCAGTGTCTCAGGACTGTGCAGAATTATGAAACCCATTTGTGGCTTTAAGTGGCTGTGAGAAGCTTCAGCTTCTCCCCACCCCCAATGGTCTAACTTTGTCATTCCTGTTGGTCTTGAAATCACTATGAAGTTCAGGCAACCCTCCTGCTACAGCTTCCTTAGTGCTGGGACTACAGGTGTGTACTACAATGCCTGATTGCCCAAGGCTTTAAGACATTGTTTTCACTGGCTTTTCAAATGCCAAAGGCTTAAAATAGACCTATGCCTATCACCTTGTACAAAACTACAGTCAAAATGGATCAAAGATTTATTTATTTATTTTTTATTTTTTTATTTTTTAATTTTTTTTCAAAGTTTTATTGACAAACAGATAGCAATGAGACAGTTTCAAATCATATCGGAAGGACAGTTTCAACAAATAATACACTGCATATATTCTTCTTAGTGGTTAATTGCTGTACAAGATGCGGACTTGTGATCCCATTTACAAACACCATTAGAACAAATCATTCTATTCTGGATCAAAGATTTAAATATTAAAATGGATATTAAATTTTCTGGGAGAGAAAGTAGGTAGAAACCTTAAGAACATTGGTGTAGGTAAGGAGCTCATGACCACAAATCAAACTGCATAGACATACTTCAAAGAATCGACAATGGGGATCTCATCATTTTGAAAAGTTTCTGGACATCAAAAGAAATCACCAACAGGGTAAAAAGAAAAGTCATGAAGTGGGAAACAAGTATAGCAGACTGTCGGACAAGGGACTCCTATCTAGAACATATGAAGAAATGAAAAATAAATCAGGCTGCAAAAATTCAAAGATCTGGGGCTGGGGAGATAGCTTAGTAGAATAAGTGCTTACCTGGCAAGTACAAGGGGCTGAGTTCAATCCCCAGTTCAAAAAAAAAAAATCAAAGACCCAATCAAAAAATGGGCATCTGAAATGAATATACACTTTACAAATGAAGAGATACAAATGACAATAAATGCATGAAAAAATGTTCAACATCATTGATCATTCAAGACATACAAATTAAAACACGTCTGAGGTACCATCTTATACCAGAAAGAATGGCTATATTGAAGAAGTCAACCAATAACAAATGCTGGAAAGGCTGTGGGGAAAAAGGAACGCTTCTCCACTATTGGTGGGAGTGCACACTGGTACAAACATTGTGGAAATCACTATGGAGATTTCTGAAAAAGCTAGAATTGGAGGTCCATTTCAAGCCAGCTATTCCCCTCCTAGGTATTATTTTTCAAAAGAACTGAAATCACAGCTGTATGTGTACCCATGTTTATAGCAGCACAGTTTGTCATATCTAAATCTTGAAAAAAACCCAAATGCCTATCAACTGAAGAAATAAAAAAGATACAATTTTACACAATGGAGTATATTCAGCTATAAAAAGATAAATTTGAGGCTTTTGTAGATAAATAGATGTGGCTAGAAACTATATTAAGTGAAATAAATCAGATCCACATGTGCAAACATCATATTATCACACTAGTGTGAGAATCTTAAACAGTAAATAAAATATAAAAGGTACAAAAAGTCACTATGAAATGGAAAGAAACTGTTCAATGGAAGGAAAAACTGGGATGAGGAAAAGCATAAATGAAAGAAGAGAAAAAGATATATTTAAGTATATAAGCAGAATTGTTTGGATAATTATATTATCAATTTATGCTCATCTTTAAAATTTTTTTTTAATTTAATTTAATTTTTTTTTTTTTTTTTTTTTTTTTTTTTTTTTTTTAA
>NW_004524657.1:2045908-2050854 GCF_000260255.1 Octodon degus
GTATTTTCACTACAAAATGGTCTTTCATTTATATCCCTCTTGTTTCATTTTGTTAGAGGTGGGTGTTACATTGCTATTAGAGAAGCGGTATTTGGAGAAGTTTTTAAAGAACATTTTTATACTTGATGTAAGTTCAAATATTGTAGGTACTTGAATTCAGAAAATAACACAACATAGTCCAATAGTCCATAATAGTGGTGTGTTATCAGCAGAATTGGCAATTGTCACAATTTGTTCACTTGAGCCTTTTACAGCTCAGCATATTATTATGGTATTACTTTTATATCTCATGGTTATATTTTTCTGCTGGATGGTTAAGACCAAGTTAAAGCAAGACCTATATAACAAGAAATGTAAGTTTTGTATCTGACAACGTCAGTCAAATCCCCTCAGGATTTACCGTGGAGCCATGTACAGCTCCTTGTAGATCTTTCATCAGAGTCAACCATCTGGATGAGCCACAGTCATTGCTTGACCAATTTGCCTTCTGTGAAAACCTGAGAGATTTTTTGCTCTAAGTGACTCTCCTGAGGCACACTCTACATAGTTAACCACTTATTTTATGACCTCATAATCTCCTTGGACAGAAACTTTGGGACACCACTGAGTTACACGATGTCACAGCACAGGATCACTTATGTCCTGAGTTCTCACTGACCTTGAAGTGCTAGGGCCAAAATATTGGCTATTCTTGTAGACCCTCTATTTCTCTAATTTTTGTTCTGCAAACTTTAGTTGTTAAACATCCAGAAGAGAAGCTTAATGATATTATTACACCATAACTTAGGCAGGTGAGCTTAACATCATTATCTGTCTGAATATCAGACGCCTTAGACATACATGGAACTGATATTTTCCAACAACCATGGATATTCTAAACTTTAAATCCATGTAGAATATAAAAAATAATTACACATTTCTGCACAGAAATTTAGAAATCAAACCATATGTAACGTTGTAACAGGACAATCCTATGACCTTTTTGTCTCTTGTTTTCTTTTATTACTTTTTTTTTTACAAACATTTACTTTAAAGAGAATATAACAATAATTGATATGACATGAGAAGCAACACACATTTAGAAGACCAAAATGATAGGTATTCCAGGCATGGTTGTAGTGTTACATGTTGCTATCCTTAGTGTAGTTGTTTAGTTCACAGATATCAGCATATAGTGTTGGTCAGGCTGAGAATGCTACCCATTAACTATTTTCAAAAACCTGATGGAGATTCTTAGGACCATTGCCTTAACCATTTGTTTATATAAATGTATGGTCTTGCCCCTGCTATAAGTCCTAACAGTTTTCCTTGTTCTCTCCTCATTGTTTGATCCTTAAGTTCTCACTTTCCATGTAACTGTGTTATACCTTTCAATTTCTATTTTTTCTTTGAGTTCTTACAATAGGGGGGAAATACCATATTTACACTTGTGGGTCTGGTTTATTTCACTTATGAGCATGTCTTCAAGTGACAGCCACTTAAATATGAAGATTTAGAGTTTATTTTTCTTTATAGCTGAGTAATACTCCATTGTATAAAAACACCACATCTGTTTCATCCATTCCTCAGGTGATGGTTATTTTGGTTGTTTCCAAGATTTGGCTATCACAAATTGTACTGCTATAAACATAGATACAAATATATCACTATGATAAGATGTTTTCAGTTCTTTTGGGAAAATTTCTAGAAGGGGGATAGCTGGATTGAATAGGATTTCTAGTTCTAGTTTTTTGAGGAGTCTCGACACTGATTTCCATAACAGTTGCACCAGTCTACATTGCCACCAGCAGTAGAGAAGGGTTCCTTTTTCCACACAGCCTCTCCAACATTTGCTGTTGGTTGATTTCTTTATGAGAGCCATTCTTTCTGGGGTGATATGGTATCTCAGTGTTGTTTTAATTTGCATCTCATGAATGGCTAGTGATGTAGAGCATTTTTCTTGTATTTATTAGTTTCTTGTATTTCTTCCTCTGAGAAGAGTATGTTCATCTCAGATGCCCATTTCTGAATTGGACCTTTAAATTTTGGGGGCCTAAAGATTTTTAGTTTCTAATGAATTCTTGATAGAAGAGCTTTGTCTGAGGGCTTAATTGTCAAGATTTTTAAAAAATTTGTGAGTGGTCTTTTCACTCTGAAGGTAATTCCTTTTGATGTGCAAAATGTTCTCAATAAAAGTAAGTCCCAGTTGTTGATTGTTAATTCTTTCCATTATTTCCCACGCAGTTTGTCTTTTGATCATGAACTGTTTGTTTACCCCTATGTTTTCAACAGTTCATCCTACTTTCTCTTCCAGGAGATTTAGTGTTTTTGTTTTAATGTTTTGATCTTTAATCCATTTTGACTTTAGCTTAGTGCGTGGTGATAGACCTGGGTAAAGTTTTAGTTTTTGGCATGTAAAGGACCAATTTCTCCAGCACCATTTGTTAAAGAGGTTATATTTCTTCCAATAAGCAAAGATAAAATTTGGCCCCTTTGTCAAAGATAAGGTGGCTAAGTATGTTCGTAGAGACTTCTGCATTTTTTAATCTATTCTATTGATCCTCAGGTCTATTTCATTGGCAGTGCCATGATGATTTTGTCACAGTAGTTTTGTAGTCTAATTTCCAGTCAGGAATTGTAATGTTTCCTGCCTTGTCTTTATTGCCCAGGATTGCCTTTGCCATTCTAGGTCTTTTCTGGTTCCAAATAAATTTTAGGAAGGATTTCTCTAGGTCTATGAGGTATGTTGGTGGTAGTTTGGTAGAGATTGCATTAAGTCTATACAGAAATTTTAGGAGTATGGCCATCTTCACGATGTTGGTTTTCCCTATCCAGGAGCAGGGAATATCTTTCCATTTTCTGAAATCCTCTATGATCTCTTTTCTCAGAGTACTGTAATTTTCCTTGAAAAGATCTTTGACTTCTTTAGTTAGATTAATTCCAAGGTATTTCATTTTCTGCAGTGCTACTGTAAAAGGTATTATTTCTCTAATTTCTCTCTCAGTGTGTTTGTTGTCTGTGTAGAGGAATGCTATTGACTTTTGGGTATTGACTTTGTATCCTGCTATGCTTCTGAATTTGTGTATCAATTCTAGTAGCTTCTTGTTGGAGTTTTTGGGTCTTCCAAGTAAAGTATCATATCATTTGCAAATAATGATAATTTAACTTCTTCTTTACCTATTTTATTCCTTTTATTTCTCTCTTTCATCTAATGGCTCTAGCAAAATGTCTTCAGAACTATATTGAATAGGAGGGGTGATAGAAGACATCCTTGTCTTGTACCAAATCTGAGAGTAAAAGACTTCAGTTTTTCTCCATTTAAAATGATATTAGCAGGTGGGTTGTCATAGATGGCTTTTATCAGATTGAGGTAGAGGCCTTCTATTCCAATTTTTCTGTAGGACTTTGAACAGGAATGAGTGTTGGACTTTGTCATAAACCTTTTCTGCACCAGTTGAGATTATCGTGTGGTTTATAGATTTGCCTCTGTTGACATAATGTATTACATTTTGAGATTTGCATATATTGAACCATCCTTGCACCCCTGGGATGACTCTCCCTGGTCATGGTGTAATCTTTTTGATGATTTTCTATATTCTATTTGCTAGGATTTTATTGAGGATTTTGCATCTGTGTTCATGAGGGAGATTGGCCTGTAGTTCTCTTTTTTATTTGCATCTTTCTCTGGTTTTGGAATCAGTAATACTTGCTTCCAGGAATGATTTTGGGAAGATTGCTTCCTTTTCAATTTCACTGAAGAGTTTGAGGAGAATTTGGATTATATCTTCTGCAAATTTCTTGTAGACTTCAGCTGTGGATCCATCAGGACTTGGACATTTCTTGGTCGGTATGTTTTCTTTTTTTAAATTTCATTTTGTATTTCATTGGCTGTTATTGGGTTATTGAGAGTTCTCATATCTACCTGATTTAGTTTTGGTAATTTGTGCCTTTCTAAGAATCTGTGCATTTCTTCAGTGTCTTTTATTCTGTGTGAGTAAAGATTCTCAAAGTTGCTGTTGATGATCTTCTGAATTTCCACTGGGTCTGTGATAATTTCATCCTTTTCATTCCTTATTGCTTGAATTTGAGTTTTCTTTTTCCACTTTTTAATGAGGAAAGAGAAAAAAATTTCTGTTTTAGCTAGGGGCTTTATCAATTTCATTTAATCTTTCAAAGAACCAGGTTTTTAATTGAATTATTTGAATTGTTTTCTTCATCTCAATTGAATTAATTTCTGCTCTAATTTATATAATTTGTTCTCATCTTTGAGCTTTGCATTTGCTTTGCTCTTCATTTTATAGATGTTTGAATTGCAGCATCAGGGCATTTATTTGCTCTTTTTCTGTTTTCCTAATGTGTGAATTCACAGATATAAATTTCCCTCTAAGAACTGCTTTCCTTGCATCCAATAAATTCCAATAAGTTGTGCTTGTATTTTCATTGAATTTTAGATATTGTTTAATTTCATCTTTGATCCATTGGTTGCTGAGTAGGTGTTATTTAATTTCCATGTATTTATGGAGTTTTTCTGTTTTCTTTTGTCATTTATTTCTGTTTTCATTGCGCTGTGGTCAGATAATATGCATGGGATAATTTCTGTTTTCTTACATATACTTAAGCATGACCTATGGACTAGTATGTGGTCTATTTTAGAAAATTTCCCATGTGCAGCTGAAAAAATGTGCATTCAGCTTTTGTTGAGTGTAACACTCTGTATGTGTCCACTCTGTCCATTTTTCCAACTTATGGTTTAGTTCTGGTACTTCTTTGCTAATTTTCTGTCTGACCTATCTTTCTGGGATAAGGGGGTGTTAAGTTCTCATGTTAAGATTTTTGGTATTGGATATTAGATTTTTCATGTCAATTATGATTTGTCTTATATAGTTGGGTCCTCCTGTGTTTGTAAATAGGATAGTTTTTTTTTTTTTTAAATTGGTGTCTTCTTTATTTTTTTTTCTTTTTTATTT
>NW_004524657.1:2054905-2105022 GCF_000260255.1 Octodon degus
CCAATGATATGATGTTTTCAGATCCTCTGGAAAAATTCCCAGTAGAGGAATAGCTGGTTTAAAGGGGATTTCCAGACCAACTTTTCTAAGGAGTCTGGTGTCTTCTTTAGAAGCAGTTATTAATTCTTTCATTATAGTTGTCCTTTCTTTTTTTACTTTAGAGATTATTTTTGATCTGATTTCCTGTATACCTTTCTGCAGTTGCTTCTTTATTTCAGATGCTATAAATCAAAGATTTTTTTATTTCAGAGGTGATTTCTGATCTGATTTCCTGTATTCCTTTGTGCAGTTGTTTTTTTTCTCCACATGATGTTAATTCAGAAAATTCACCTGTATGATTCCCAGTTTCTTCTATGCTAGTATCTCCCGCATTTGTTTTGGGTGGGCTCAGGGCCTGAGATTGCATTTTGCACCTCCTTTTTGACATTTAGTATAGCACCATCCTCTGACCTTTGCTGTATAGCTTTCATGCAGTTACAACCTTAACACCTATCAAAATTTTTACTCAAGTGAGATTTTATGGTTAAGGCAGTTATATTTTTTTATTTACAGAACTAGTACTAGGAACAGTAATAATGGGTAGTGGTATTTAACAGTTGACAAACTTTTGTAACTAATGGGTTTGTATTTTAGACAGTAAGAGGAAGCATTACATCTCTATAGCTAAACAGATATTAAATTGGGAATTTATAGTTAAGTGAGTTCCTGCATGTTCTGTCTGATCACCTCCCCTTGATGTACCTGAGGTCTTCCAGGTAGACTAGCTCATTCCAGTTACCTTTTCCCCCCTCTTTTGGTCCAGAGAGAAAGAGGGAGGATGCTGTCACAGATCTGGGTCTGCAAAGTGTCTCAGCTTACTGGGTCTGGATCTACAAAGTTTGAACTTGTCCCAATGTGCCTGGCTTGGGTCTGGCTGCTGTTCTCAGTTTCTTCCTTTGCATCCTGTTGAAGTGAACCCACTGTGCTCCTCTGGCCAGATATTTTTCTTCTGGATTAGCTGGGTGGTTCTGGCCCTAGTCTCTCTGCAGGGACTTCATCTGGAGAGTTTTGCACAAGGCATGTATGCAGTGCCTGAACTGGGTCTGGAGGTGTTCCAAGAGCATGGTGGAAGGTCTCACTCACATACTGGGCCTGGCCTGGTTCTGGAGGTGTTCAGCAGGTGCAAATGAATGGAAATTCTCCCCCACACACCTGGGCCTGGGCTGGTTCTGGGGGGATCTGCAGGAGTCCTGAGAGCATAGTGGAAGGTTTCACTCACATGCCATGCCTCACTTAAAGGTATTTATGATGCACCTCTGAGCTCTTTCATTGTTACTAATATCTTGTCAAATGCTATTACTACTTACTAAAATGGGAGTGCTTAAAACTCTTAATGTAAGCATAGATTTATTTATTATTCTGTCATTCTCACTGTGTAGTGCCATAAAAAATTTATAAAGTCAGGGCTCAAAATTTAAAGACCTAATCCAAAAATGGCCATCTGAAATGAATAGATTGTTCTCAGCATTGTAGGGATTACCTACTGTAATCTCAAGTTTTTATTTTACTTTTATTTTTAAATTATTATTATTATTATTATTATTATTATTATTTGTGCAGTGTCTCACTATGCAGCTTAGACTTATAATGCTTTTACTGTTTTCAGCCTCCCTAATGTTGAGATTACAGGCATGCACCACCATGTCCAGACACCATCGCTGACTCAGTGTACCCAGGGGCAGTTTATATGTATAGCTACCTTGTATCCTCCTTTACTTATTTTCTTTTTGAGATTGGTTTGTTGAACATCCAGACAATAGACATATTATGCATATGACACATAGACTACACACACACACACACACACACACACACCCCATATGGGAGACACAACACACTACTTTTCAGATGCTTCTTCTGTACCAACTCTATCTTATGAGTTTTCAAGACATTTAAAAATCAAATGTAACTACTGAGGCATCATGGAAAATCCCCACAGAAATGAGAAACTCATGGAGCCCTATTTTTTCTTGTAAGCATAACTTTTTGCCTGAATTTGTCTCTTCTGTTGCTTGTGAGGACTTTCAGGTAGCTATGTTTTATATGTAATCCAAATTTTGCATTTTTTTTTCTGATGGAGAACAACTAAACTACATATTTTGTTGTTGAGACAAAATAGTCAACACCCACAAGTTAAGAGATAAAAGGATAACTTAGTTTACAGTGTATAGAGGTTTCAATCCACAATTGGTTGGTTTCAAGGCAGAGTGAGGCACAGCAGAGCAGCATCAGAGTAGAAACAGTTTATAATGGGCACAACATAGCAAAGAAATAGGGGAGAATAGCGGAACTTTCTATCCTTTATTAATTATCTAGTTTATTAAGGGTGAGTAGCACACACAACTTTAATGTAATTCTCTGATCCTAACATTGAATTATGAATTAATCCCAGCATCACATACTGTAGAAACAGCCACTTCTGAATGATCCCACCTATGAGGCTTTGGGGGGACATTTAGCTAAAAGCCATAAAAGAGTTTGCCCACTAAAATATACTCTCCTTTTGCCAGTTGTAGGTTCCTTTGTTTTTCTAATGACTGAGATCTCCAGTTCTCTGATTTGATTCCTGTATTGCCAATTTGTATTTCTCTCATGTACTCCCCATTTAGCTAGATCTTTATCAATCTCATTGAACTTTTTAAAGAACCAGCTTTTCTAATTAAGTGATTTTCAAAACTCTCATTGACTATTTTTTTCTGTTTACTTATTTTCTTGTTGGTGAGGCAAAATACCAAACACCCAGAACTGAAGGCAGAAAGGCTTATTGTAGGACTCAATTAGTGGAGGTTTAATTTCATAGTTGCCTATCCCAAGGCAAGGTGGTATGGCAGAGGAGGGAGTTTACTACAGGTCGAAGTCAGCAAGGTGGAAAGGCAACCAACAGCCAAGTAGAAAAACAGCAAGCAACAATCTTAGACATCAGCAGTCTTTCTATTCCTCATATTTTATTCAGATTACATGTGCCTAGGGAAGGTAGTACTCACATTCAATGTGTGATTTCCCTTTATGCACACCCAGAACTATTCCAAACCAATCAGTATAATGGTGCAGTAATAATATATCCTCAGTATCAGCACCGCACACTTAATCCCAGCATTGTATACTTTAGATCTAGCCATTTATTAAAAATCCTCATATATGATCTTATGGGTCTTAGGTGTAAAATCTAGATACAAGCCATAACATTTCTACCATCTAACTGCAATTTAGAGGACAACCTGAGCTACATAATGAGTGCAAGATGAACCTGAATTACCGAGCAAGACCCTGTCTCAAGAAAAAAAAAAAACTTATATATTTTATAAATAGCACATGTGAACAGATACAATTTCTTAAAACACAACTATAGTAGTTAGCTTCATGAGGTTTCTCATAACATAGAGTAACCATAGTATTCAGATTAAGGGAAATATATTCTGGGATATACTAAACTTCTATTGTAGGATTAAACATTAGAATATCCTAGGTAAATTTCTTTTCAACATTCTAGTTAAGATTTAATTTCATGATGCGACTACATAAGCTGAGAAGGAAAGGACTATTTCCCAAAATACATCATGTTAATTTTGTCTTTGAGTTAAAAAAATCATTGAATTTATAGTGCTATTTATGACAAAATGTAATTTGTTTGTAGCTGGATTTGAGCTAAGGATTTTGAGTCCATAAGTTTATAGATTTGTGGAAGGCAAAGTCTGGGGATTCAGAAAATTCATCCAGTAAGATTTTGTTTTGGTTGAGGCCGATGGGCTTTTCCCTGATGGCAAGCTTAGTCTCTTGTGTGAGGTTAAAGTGCCTCAAGATTCTGCTAACAGTTCCATCTAAAATTCTATGAATAGGGTGAATGTTGTAGGGAGTGACTGAACATGGAGATCATCAAGGCCAGTTTCAAGATCACAGCACTTGAGGATAATCACAGGAATAACCTACTCTAGTCTCAAGAACACAATGCCTGATCAAATCACATAAATAAGCTTCTCTAGCCTCAAGAACATAGTGCCTCAGGCAAGTCCCGTGAAGAAGATACTCCAGGCTTAAGAACACAGTGCCTGAGGCAAGACACGAATAAACTACTCCAGTATTAAGAACACTGCACCTGAGGCAAATCACATGTGTAAGGGTCGAGTCGCAGCAAAGGAAGACCCCAAGAGTTGGTCTCTCATGCAAATCACAAAGGGAAAGTTTTATTCTCTACGTATACGTAGGGCGGTCTGCACACGAAGGAACAGAGCGCGCCTCTAGAGAAACAGGCATAGTTTTTTAAAGGCAAAAACCACAAAATGGGGTGGGGAGCAAGCAAGTTACAGAAGCAAATCGCATTGGTTAGTGTAGGTTGACCTTTACAATAATTGGTGAGTTACAATACCGGATGACCAAATGGAGTAAGTCTGGGTGTAGCTGAGGGATCTAACCTTGTGATTGTCATGTTCCGGGAACATTTTTAAGAAATCGAGGCATTGTGACCCGGGACATTCTGTTGTTATGGCTTTCTAATAGTGAGGCCTTGGGTTTTGGGAATGTATGTCTCCTGCAAGAATTCAAACAAGGGGAGGGCCAAGGGCAGCTTCTTGGCTGACTCAGTTGTTTTAGTTGTTTTCCAAGTAACAGGACCCCATCGAAGGTTTTCTTACATCCTCTTTGTATTAGGAACATGGATTGCTCAAGCTCTAGGGCTGTAAATTAGCAGGTGGGCCTCCTTACTGAAAGACACTTTAATAATTTTAGCCTCATTTATGATCTTAAAATTGTTGGGCTTTACACATGAATAAGTTACTCTGGTCTCAAGAATGCAGCAACTGAGGCTAGGCACATGGAAGGTGCTTCAGCCTCAAATACACATTGCCTGAGACAAGTCACATGAATAAACTACTCCAGTGTTAAGAACACTGCATCTGAGGCAAATCACATGAATAAGCTACTCTGTTCTCAAGAATGCAGCACGCCTGAGATAAACTACATAGTTAAACTATTAGGTATAGAAGTTTCATGTGATATTCAACCTCCAAGTGTATAAATAAATGCACTGTAGCCATAGGAGCTCTGTTCTCCTCCTCTTCTTCCTCCTTCCTTTATTCCCATCAAGGAGAAAGGGCTCAATAAGGCTTCAGTTTTGTGTATTTGGACTCATCCTTTTTTCCATCCTCTCATAGTCTCTTTTTAAATTTTTTTCCATAATTTTATTGAGAAACAAATAGCAATGAGACAGTTTCAAACCAAATTAGTAGGACAGTTTCAATAATTAACACATTGCATACATTCTTCTTAGTGGTTAATTGCTGTACAAGATGTGGACTTGGTATCCTATTTACAAACATCATTAGAACAAATCCCTCTATTCATTAAGAGAATGTAACTGTATATCTATCCTAACCACTTTGAATACACAGATACAAAATGGACATTCATCTGTATCCCCTTTTTATGTTAAGTTCCATCATTTAAATATTATAGGTGTGTAAACTCAGTAAAATATTCTAAAAGAGTCCAATAGTCCATGATAGCATTGGGTCTTCCGCTTGACTGGCAATGTCAGAAATTGTTGACCTGTGTCCCCTACAGCTCAACATAACAGCAAGACTTTACTTCTTATACTTCATTTTTATACTTTTCTGCTGGATGGTTAAGACCAAGGTAAAGCAGGACCTATGCAACAAGAGTTGTAGCTTTTGGGTCTGATAAGGTCAGTAAATACCCTCAGGATTTATCCTGAGATCCTGTACCTCAGATTGTTTGTCAGTGTCAGCCATGTGGATGAGTCACGGCCATTGCTTGGCCAATGTGCTCTCTGTGAAAGAATGTTTTCTCTCCATGTTACTCTCCTTAAAAGATACAGACATTTTTTTTCCCCCAGAACCGGGGATTGAACTCAGGCCCAAGCGCTTATTCCACTGAGCCATCTCCCCAGCCCCATCCTCTCATAGTCTTCACCCTGGAGACATTGAGAGCTGCATGGGACACAGCATTTGATGCCTGAACAGGGATCCAGGGAGAGCAGAAACATAGCAGACAACAGTTAAGAGATTTCTAGCTGTGCACACATAAAGAGAGAAATAGGCTTAAGAGAGATCAAAGAGAAAAACAGGCTTAAGAGATACCAATGAGAGAGGTATATATTGATTATATTAAGTGCTAAATATAAGGTAAATAGCAACATGGATTTATTTGCTCAAGGCTGATTAGCAATTATGGAAGAGAATTGAGGGGCTGTTACATGTCAAAGCAGTTTGCTTAAGATAAACCACCACCCTGTCTCTTGTAAAAAGGATCTGCTTAAGATGTATCTTGTGAAAACAGCTTTCTTAACAGGTCACCACACTGTTGTAGGCAGCTGAATTCGATAGAAATATTATAGGCAATTAGACAGGGCCAGGCCCCCAAGGAGACAAGATGGAAGATGAGGTGACTTTACAACTTGGAAACACTCCTATATGGGCCACACCTCAAGACAAAAGAGGAAACAAATACAGCTACATACTTCCCTAGGTTTTGGCATCAGTGATTCATAATCTAGAAAATGTGACCACCTGTTGCAAGAATGTAACCTCCTGTTCTTGACATTATCTTGATTCCCGTGAGTGTGTCTTGACCCCCTGATAAACTTCCTTTATGCTCAGGCCATAGGACCACCCAGTTTTGTGGTTTTCAGCTTTAAGAACAGCCCCAGAGAGCTTAGGGGGCATGCATTCTCCCATTATCCTGGGTGAGTGTCACCGCTGAGCTCAGCTAATAAAGTGCTCCAAATTTCTTTTGTTTTTTAGGTCTCTGTTCTTCCATGACTTATAACATTTGGGGGCTCACCTGGGATCCTTTCAATGGGACTTCACACTCCTAGACCCAATTCCTCAGGTCATTGGCCAGCACCCCCAGGAAATCTAAGATTTTGTACCTGGCACCAAGACCTTCACCTTCTAATCTCAGGTATTGTCTCTTTGTCTTGTTTTGGGTTCACCATTGGTATTTGGGTGGACAGATCCTCAGGTCTCTTCCACAGCGGAGTGGGACGCCCTCTGTTTTCTTGCTTGGATGAGGAGATTTTCATTTTTCTCCTCTTGGTTGGGACATGTAAAGCCATCATTTTATCTGCTGTTGTGAGGGTCTTTTGATCCCCATGATTGTAAGATCATCACTTGGATTTGGTTTGTTTTTGTTGTTCTCGTTAGTCTTGCTGTCTTTGTGTTCTCCTTGTCTCCATCAATTATGGGTCACTCTGCTTCTTCCTCTGTTACTCCCCTGCAACTTGTTCTTAACCATTTTAAAGATTTTAAGGACCACGCCAAAGGCTTTGGAGATCCAGTCTATCCAGGGAAACTTCACACTCTTTGTGAACTTGAATGGCCTTCCTTTGTTGTTTCATGGTTCCCTGGGGGCATTTTTCATCTTTTTACAGCTCAACAAGTCCGGAGGGTAATTTTCAGGACTCCCTGCAAGTCACCATCTTGACCAGGTCATTTATATTTAATTTTGGATTGATCTCATCCAGGATCCCCCAGTTGGTTAAAGAAGTTCAGTCAGACCACCTGGGTGGTCCCCCTGCCCCTCTCCTAGCACCCGTAAAGCCTAAGGAAAGGTCTCCCCCATTCTTCCTGCCCCAGAAGATTCCTCTCCTCCATTCTGCCCTCCCCCTTATCACTTGCCTCCTTCTCGCTATCCCCCTTCATCTCGCCCCTCTCCTTCCCCTCATGCCCCATCGCTACCGCCTGGGTGCTCTAGTCCTCCCCACACCTGATGTCACTCTCTCTACCCACCTGTCCCTCAGAGACCCTCTTCCCCAGATTTCTCCCAAACCTCTGACCATCCTCCCACTGTGCTACCTCCTTCGCTCTTACCGTTAGGAGAGATCCCCACCAGAGAACCCTCCCAAGGAACTCTCTTTTGTTCCATTCTCTACTAGTGACTTATACACAACTGGAAACATCAGAACCCCCCTTTCTAGAAGGACTCCCAAGGATTGACTTCCTTTATGGAAACTATCTTCTTCACACATCGCCCCACTTGGGATGATTGCCAGCAACTTTTACAGATTCTCTTCACCTTGGAAGAATGAGACCATATCCGTGTGCTTGGACGTAAACTTGTGCGTGGCCCTGATGGGGAGATATCTAATATGTAAACTTGTGCATGGCCCTGATGAGGAGATATCTAATGACCCTGTTCGCCTTGACCACGTATTTCCCCTAACCCACCCAGATTGGAATCCCAACTCAGATCAAGGTAAGGAGGTTCTGGATCAGTATCGCCAGACTTTCCTGACTGCCCTTAAGGCTGCTGCCTGCAAACCCACCAATTTGTCCAAGGACACAGAGGTAAAACAATTGGCTTCTGAATCCCCTTCAAGGATCCTAGAGTGGTTTCAGCAGGCCTATCGCATTTATACCCCCATTGATCCGGAGGCACCAGAAAACAGATGAACAATTAATATTGCTTTCGTCTCCTAGTCAGCCCCAGACATTAAAAGAAAATTAAAGAAGTTAGAAGGTTTTGAGGGGATGTCCCTTAGTCAGCTACTAGAAATCGCTCAAAAGGTTTTTAACAATAGAGATGACTCACCAGACAAGAAATTAACCAAGATCCTAGCCATGTTGGCTGATGGATATAAAAAAACCCAGAGCTCCGGGAACTCAGGGGAATCCCTTAAGCAAGCCACCATCACAGAGACCAAAAAAAGACCTCCATTAGGAAAAACCAGTGTGCCTATTGCAAACAAGAGGGACACTGGAAGAAAGACTGCCTGCTACTAAAGGCTAAGCTGGAAAAGGATGCTAACATGCTCCTTACCAAGGACTGAGGAGGTCGAGGCTCGTTTGTTCCCCAGGAGCCCAGGCTAACCTTGTCTGTGGGGGAACAACAAGTAGACTTTCTAGTAGATACTGGGATAATCTAGTTGGTCCTAAAGTATCCCATTGACCCCCTTTCCAATGATCAAGTATCCATTCAGGGGGCCACCAGAGCAATATGCTGTTACCCCTGGACCACTGCCCTAATCACACAACTCTGTAAAGGGACCATTACTCATTCCTTCTTAATGGTACCTGAGTGTCCAGAACCCTTAATTGGCAGGGTTCTTCTACATAAATTGCATGCTCAAATTAGTTTTACAGGGGACCAACCAGTTGTTGATTTGCCTGGCTTTGAAGGGGTTAATACCCCTACTCATATTCTGGTTACCTACCCCATAACTGAAGGGCACCTCCTCTTGGCACAAGAACTCCCACCTGTCACATCTGACCTATTGGCCTCCCTTATGCAAAAATTCCCAACCATCTGGGCTGAATTGAACCCACAAGGATTAGCTGTAAATCAACTGCCACTCATCGTAGATCTAATCCCTCAGGCAACACCAATTTGGGTGCACCAGTAGCCAATTAGCTTGTAGGCACATCTGGGAATTGCCAAGCACATCCACTGCCTCCAGGACTCTGGGATCCTCCAACCTTGCAAGTCACCATGGAACACCCCACTGTTGTCTATATTAAAGCCAGGAACTCAGGACTACTGGCTAGTCCAGGATTTGGAGAGGTAAACGAAGGGGTGGTCATCCTACATCCAACAGTGCCTAACCATTATACCCTTCTCAGCTTGCTCAACCCTGGTATACTGACTGAACCTGGTATACTGTGTTGGATCTAAAGGATGCCTTCTTCACCCTTCCAGTCACCCCAGTAAGTCAACCCATTTTGCCTCTGAATGGACAGACCCTGATAGTGGGGACACTGGCCAATTGACATGGACCTGTTTGCCTCAAGTCTTCAAGAATGCACCTATCCTTTTTGCTGAGGCCCTTAGCTGGGACCTCTTGGGCTTTAGGGGAGAACACCCCAATGTGATGTTATTGCAATATGTTGATGATGTCCTCCTGGTAGCTACTGACAAACAGAACTGCCTCAAGGCCACCCAAGATCTCTTAGAAACTGGATCAACTGGGCTATAAAGTGTCCTCTAAGAAGGCCCAGCTGTGTCAGCAATGAGTAACTTACCTAGGTTATCAATTAGAAAAAGGACAATGAACCCTGTTTACCAAAAGAATAGAGGCCATCCTTCAGATACCCAAACCCCAGACAAAGCAGCAGATCTGGGAGTTTCTGGGGGCCATTGGTTATTTTTTTTAAATTTTATTTATTATTTGTGTGTGTGTGTGTGTGTGTGTGTGTGTGTGGCCAGCTCAGCCCACCAGGGGGCGGGGCTGGCTGGCATGTGGTGCTGGGGGATTGAACCGCGGTCCCTGTGCTTTGCTAAGCTTGTTCTAAGTAGGTGCTTCAGACCACTGAGCCATCTCACCAGCCCAGGCCATTGGTTATTGCTGCCTTTGGATCCTTGATTTTGCAGAATTGGCTCAACCACTCCATGCGGCTTCTGGGGGTCCGCCAAATGAATCCCCCATTTGGACTGAACTCAAGGAGACAGCCTTCTAAAAACTTAAAAAGGCTCTAGTTCAGACTCCAGCCCTGACTTTGCCTGATCTAGCCAAGCCCTTCACCCTTTTCATAGATGAAAAAAGAGGCATAGCAAAAGGGGTGTTAACCCAGACCATAGGACCTTGGCAAAGGCCCATTGCATATCTATCCAAGCACCTAGACTCAGTTGCTTCAGGCTGGCCAAATTGTCTATGAGCCATAGCAGCTTTTGCCCTGCTCACAAGGGAAGCCAATAAGTTAACTTTTGGGCAAAAGCTTCAAATAATTATGCCTCATTCCATAGAGACTTTGTTAAAGTCTCCACCAGCGAGATGGCTGTTCAATGCTTGGATCGTCCAATACCAGGCCCTTTTATTAAACTATGGCACAATAGAGTTCAAAGAGACTGCTGTTCTAAATCCTGCCATGCTTTTGCCCAATAATGATCCAGAACTCCCAATCCATGACTGTCTCGAGGTACTGTCCACTGTTTCTAACCTTCGGGAGGACCTCTCTGTTGTACCTCTTAAAGACACTGAAGTTATTTATTTCACTGACAGGAGCAGTTACCTCCATGAAAGAAAGCACAAGGCAGGTGCAGCTATAACAATGGAGACCCAAGTTGTATGGGCCCAACCACTGGACCAAGGGACTTCAGCTCAATGGGCTGAAATAATTTCATTGACTCAGGCTTTAAAACTTGCTGAGGGGCTTAGAGCAACTATCTATACAGACAGTAGATATGCTTTTGCCACTGCCCATATCCATGGGGCCATCTACCAAGAAAGAGGACTATTAACTTCAGCTGGCACTAAGATAAAAAATGCCCCTTTTATCTTTGACTTGTTGGCAGCCATCTGGCTCCCTAAGGCAATAGCCATCATTCATTGCGAAGGACATGAGACAACAGATTCACCCGTTGCTCGGGGAAATGACCTTGATGATTGAGCTGCCCACAAGGCTGCCTTAAAGTCATTGGGGCCCAATCCCCCAGGCCGCCTTCCTGTTTTACCTCCCCCACAACTGCCTCAACTGGTTTATTCAAAAGATGATCAAGACTTAGCCCATCAACTAAACGCTAAACAAGTTCAATCTGAGGGATGGTTCCAACTCCCAGATAAAAGGATCTTAATTCCCACAGTTCTTGGACAGGAACTCATTCGACAGGCCCATCAAGCCACACATCTGGGAGGGTCAAAACTGGCTCAGTTGTTTCGAGAATGTTACTTCATTCCTAGATTGTCACAGCTCACTCACCTCTGCAGCCTCAAATGCCCTCAGTGTCTCCAGGTAAATGCCAAGGTCTCAACCCAGAATGGACCCCAGGTCCGATATCCAGGTATGTTCCCGGGAGACCATTGGGAAATAGACTTCGCCGAAATGGGAAAAAGTGGCCTGGGAGATCACAAATACTTACTAGTTCTAGTGGACACCTTCACTGGTTGGGTCGAGGCATACCCAACCAAATCAGAATCTGCCTTAACTGTAATCAAGAAACTCCTATATGAGATTATACCTAGATTTGGCCTCCCCTTATGTTTGGGGTCTGACAGTGGTCCTGCTTTCATAGCACAGATTACTCAAAACCTATCCCAGGCTCTTCAGATTGATTGGAAACTTCATTGTGCCTACTGCCCTCAAAGTTCAGGACAAGTAGAGAGGATGAATTGTACCTTAAAGGACACTTTAGCGAAATTGGCTATAGAGTCTGGCGAAAACTGAGTGGGTCTCCTTCCCTTTGCCCTCTTGTGGGCTCGTTGTACTTCATGTGTCTGGTATTACATCTTTTGAAGCCTTTTTTGGCAAGCCACCTCCCTTAGTGCCATGGCTAGCAGATGATAAAATTGCAGACCTGGCTAACCAAGATTTAATTAAGTTTTTACAGGCCCTTCAACCTGTGCTCTTCTCTATTCATCACTTGTTTTGGGAACACCAGTCTAAACCCCTTGCCCCAGATGTACCACCAATTGCAAGCCCAGGTGACCGAGTTCTGATTAAGTGACACTTCCACAACTCCACTCTCGAGCCACATTGGGAAGGACCTTTCATCGTGATCCTGAGAACCCCAACTGCAATCAAGATAGCTGGCAAGCCCACTTGGATTCACCACTCCCACATCAAGCACCTGCCTTTGGACCAGGAGGAAACAGATAAATTGACTGTGACTAAGACTGATAACCCCTTAAAAATTAATATATCAAAATGTTAATTTGAATACTTTTGTTCATTGTTCAAAATGTACTTGTACATTGAGCCGATAAGGCAATTCATAAGCTTGCCCTACGCACCTGGCAGACTACTGACCCAATCACTGGAGAAGTCTTAGTTTCTAACACTACAGTTCATGGGGAGCTCCATTTGGATCTGTACAAACTCCTAGGTTTTGGAGCATTGGCCCAAGAACATACTTATAAAACCAGGTCTTGGTATGGTTGTGGTAATCTGCAAGCTGAAATGCTCTTACAAAATATTGAATATTACATATGCCCAGAAAAACAGCTATCAGGAAATCCTCAAGACGACAAAAATTGTGGCCCAACTTCAGAATTTTACTGCTCCTACTGGGCCTGCATGACCATCGCCTCTTGGGCAGACATTGATAAATACCTAAAAATCACTAGACTCAGGCCCACCATCTATAACCAAGGAAATTGCAATCCTTTAATCATCTACATTCAGAATCAACTACATTTCACTGGAGTGGACCTTTCAACTATGGAATCAGACTCTATGTTAGCAGGTATGACCCTGGTCGGGTATTTCAAGTTGATTATAAAATTCTCCGATTTCAACCCCAAGGTCCACACATCCCCATTGGACCGCTGGTTCCAGCCAAACCACTACCCACCCACCCAGCCCCAATAGCTGCTTATCTTCCTAGCAGTCTCAAAGCTACATTACTTCCTAAGTCTCCTAGTGAATTCAATGATCTCTATGGCCCCTTGGATATCAGGTTCAGATATTTAAACTACAGTAATCCAAATGTCACTCGAGATTGCTGGCTTTGCTTAGACACAGCACCACCCTACTATATTGGAATCACTGCCTCTGCCTCTATAGGAAACAATGTTAGTTATCAGATAGTAAATACTTCCCAGGCTTAGTTAACTCAACTTGTTGGTGGGGCCAAAAGCCCCTCTTAACTTTTGGTGATCTCCAGGGAAAAACGGGAAGGACTGTTTCATAACAGTCCTTACAAAATTTTCTGTAGTGTATCAATTGTCATCTCTAATATAAGTTATTCTGCTAATCAACATTTAGAGGCTCCCCAAGGTATGTGGTTTGCTTGCACAAATGGCATTACCCCATGCACTATGCTTCAATCTTTTGCACATCATGCAGACCTTTGTATACTTGTCCATATTCTGCCCCAAGTATATTGGTATTCAGGAGATGGGGGCCGCGAACATCCATTCCTAGAGGTACTAGGTCCTTCCATGACAAGATCAAAAAGAGCCATTCCATTCCTCATTCCTATCCTCATGGGACTGGGATTTGCTGGAACCATGGCTTTAGGAGTAAGTAGTCTGATAGTGGGCAACATCAACTATTGCCAATTGAGCCCCCTTATTGATAAAGATCTGGCCACCCTTGAACAATCTGTAACCAAATTAGAAGAATCACTCAGCTCCCTCACTGAAATAGTGCTCCAAAATAGAAGGGGACTAGATCTCTTTATGAAAGGAGGTCTATGTGTGGCTCTAGGGGAAGCCTGCTGCTTCTACATTAATCACTCTGGAGTTATACAAGAAAGTATGAGCCAACGCAGAAAAAGGTTATTAAAAAGGGAAGAAGAGTGTAGAGCAAATGAAAGCTGGTTCCAACGGTGGTTCTTCTCTTCCCCTTGGCTGACCACCCTATTGTCGGCCCTGGCAGGACCCTTGCTGCTGCTGCTGCTATTAGGAATCACTATGGGTCCCTGCATCATAAATTGCCTCCTTAACTATGTTAAACAGTGAGCCCAGACAATTTTTTTTTAAAATTTTTTTTCTAATATTTATTTTTTTCCACCTGCAAACTGTAGCAAAACATGCTCAGCTTTATCATGCAGACAGGTGTCGTTCTACATTTTAAAATAATTTAGGCATGAATAAGTCGAGGAGTCTTTAGAAAGGAGAAAGTCAAGAATGATTAAGATGTTCCAATTTTGCCTTTGTAACTTTCCAGTAGTAGTAGTTAAAATGATGTCTGTTCATTGCCATGATGTCTGGCCACAGGCCCAGAAGCAAGTAATTTGAGCCCAGACAATTTAAACACCTTGTCCTTAAGGCAGAGAGATACGAGCAATTACTCTTACATGAATACCAATGAGCCAATGATTTGACTCATGTACAAAAATCAGTGGGGAATGTTATAGACTGAAAACTTAGACTCCATTTTGTGACCGCAAACCATCATGCTGTACTTTAGATGTGGCCTGTTAATGTTCAAACTATTTGTTTTGTTCTATTGTCAAATCACAGAATGTATCCCACCCATGATCAGTGCAATGTTGTAAAGATTATATCTGCTTGTTCTAGAAAATGTGACCACCTGTTGCAAGAATGTAACCTCCTGTTCTTAAAATTATCTTGATTCCTGTGAGTGTGTCTTGACCCCCTGATAAACTTGCTTTATGCTCAGGCCATAGGACCATCCAGTTTTGCAGTTTTCGGCTTTAAAAAACAGCCCTAGAGAGCTTAGGGGGCACACATTCTCCTATTATCCTGGGTGAGTGTTGCCACTGAGCTTAGCTAATAAAGTGCTCCAAATTTCTTTTGTTTTTTGGGTCTCTTTTCTTCTTGTGACTTATAACAATCTCC
This sequence comes from Octodon degus, assembly GCF_000260255.1. Taxonomy (NCBI): domain Eukaryota; kingdom Metazoa; phylum Chordata; class Mammalia; order Rodentia; family Octodontidae; genus Octodon; species Octodon degus. The sequence goes on from NW_004524657.1 coordinate 2,070,135, forward strand.
CTGTTGAAAACAGCAATATCTCACAAAATACCCTTCTTTCCCACATGCAAAACATGTTCCTTTTGATTCATTTTAATTTCATTAAAAATCCATTGTTAGGGCCAATGATATAGCTTAGTAGACTAAGTACCTGCTTAGGCAAGTGCAGGGTCTGGGGTTCTATCCCTATTACCACATGCCATGCCAGCCCCACCCCTGGGCTCTCTGAGACAGCCACCAAGATAGGCCGTGGTGGCACATACCTATAATCCCAGTGCTGAGGAGGCTGAAAACAGGAGGATCACTATGAGTCTGAGCTGCATAGTGAGACTCAGTACCAAATACATAAAAACAAGAAACCACCCATTGTTCAGCAACTGCTAAGTAGACATCCAATATATACTTTTTTTTTTGTGGAACTGGAGATTGAACTCAGGCCCTTGCACTTGCCAGGCAAGCACTTATTCTACTGAGCCATCTCCCTAGCCCCTGACACCCAATATATATGAACTACATCCAATTTTTTCATGAATCTTGATCATTTCTGATAGGAATATTTTTTTTCTTTATGAATTCTTAATGTCTCCTTGAAATATATATTAGCATTTTTAAATGCCTGTAGCTACACAAAAATTTACCTTGCAGTTGAATCATTTATTTTTAATTTTTAAAAATACTTTTATTGAGAAACAATGAGCAATGAGAGAGTATCAAAATCAATCAGTAGGACAGTTTCAATAATAAATACGTTGCAAATTGTTGTCTCAGTGGTTATCCATTGTACAAGATGGAGACATGACATCTCATCCACAAACACTATTAGAAGAAATCTTATTCATTGAATTAAGAGAATGTAGCTGTATAACTATCCTATTTTGAATGTACAGATAAAAATGGTGATTTATTTATATCCCCTTTTTTGTTTAGTATTGTTAGAGAAGGATATTTCATTGTAATTTAAATATTGTAGGTGTGTGAATTCAGCAAAATATTTCAACATAGTCCAACGTAGTCCATAATAGTGGTGGGTCATTTGCAGGACTGGCCATGTTAGAAGTTGTTTACCTGAGCCATTTACAGCCCAGCATACCAATATGACTTCACCCCTTATACCTCATTTTCATACCATTCTGCTGGATGGATAAGACCAAGAAAAAGTAAGACCTATAGAACAAAAAATGCAACTTTTGTATCTGATAAGGTCAGTCAGATCCCCTCAGGATTTATCCTAAAACCCTGTACTGCAGTTTGTAGATCCTTTGTCAGTGTCAGCCATGTGGATGAGTCATATCACGCCTGCATCTTGTCCTCTGAATAACTACTATGAAGACAACAATATACAATGTATTAATTAATGTAACCATCCTAATAACCTGTTTTGAAACAGTTTCATCGTTATTTTATCTTTTTTCTCATTAAAATGAATTTTAAAAAAATATTTGGACTTAAAAAAATTGTAAGTATCTCTCTCCCTTAATGTCTCTATCTTCGTCTCCTCTCCCAGAGCCCATCTTTTGTCTCCTCACAAGCTTTTCCCAAAGTCTTCTTCTAGCCTCTGCCTCCAACTGTGTCCCATGAGTACTCCTTCAAACAGTTCCTGGATTTGATAGCCTCTGAATTCTCTCAGGGTTCCTTTCAGGATTTCTCTGATATTGGTATTCTCTTCTGTTCTTTCATTTTTCTATTTCATCTTGATTTCTCCCTGAGGATGACTACTTTGGATGGTTCGTCTCTTGGCTCTACATCTCTCAGCCAGTCCCGGCCTTACTCTACAAAGTCATATTGACATGCTGAGCCTCTCCTTCCCTCTACTTAGCCTCCTCTCAGACTGGATACCTGCTCAGAGGGCTTTGGCTCTATGTCTCTTTTGGGACTTGCAAAACAAGATCATCATTTTCAGGCTTCTCTCACCCCCCAACTCCATCATCTCACCACTATGGGCAATTCTTCTTCAATACACTCTCAAAACTATTCTTCTGTTCTAAACTGTCCCACGTTTGTCCTTAGAGGCCCATTGGGCTTCTTCGACCTTCAAGTCAAATACCTAGTTTTCCTCTGTCAAACAGTCTGGCCACAATATAAAGTGGATAATGGCACAATCTGGCCACCAGACAGTACTCTAGATTTTAATACATTCTGTGATCTACTTAACTTCTGCCATGGCAGTAATAAATGGTTTGAAGTCCCATATGTTCAGGCCTTTTTCGCACTTCATAGCCATTCTCAATTCTGTCTTGTTTGAAACCCTCAACAAGTCCTTCTTGTTCAAAGACTAAAGGCTCCTAGCTTAGAAGACCTTCCCTATGTCTTTTCCTGAACTCCTGGATGACCCTGGAGTTGCCTGGAACAGCAACCGCCTTGCTGATCTCCTCTGGAAGGTGGCTGCCCTCCCTCCTCTATACCAGGGTCCATCTATACCTTCCTCTCCTCTTCCTCCACTGCTTGCTCAAGACCTCCCTGGCCCCTTCTCTTTGCCACCCTCTTCACGCCTGACCCTCCTCCTCTGACTCCCCTTGTGGTCCTGTTTCTCCATCTTCCCCCACCTGGTCTCCTCCCTCCTCGTGCACCCACTCTAAACAATTTAACTCTCAAATCCCCACCTCTGGGCTCTTTCTCTTGTATTAGGTGGCTAGCACTGAGGGTTTAGTCATTGTCTGCTGGTGGTGGTTCCTTGCAGACATTTCCTAGATTGAGAAAAGACTGGAGTTCTTCACAACAGACCCAACTGCTTATACAAAAGAATTTCAATATCTTACTCAAGTATACAGGCTAACTTGGAATGTTATCCTCTCCTCCACCCTAATCCTAGAGGAAAAGGAGTTTGTATTGCTGGCTGCAGAGGCACACACAGATGAGGTTCACTGCATGGACCCCACCCACCCTGGAGCCTGGGTAGTCCCTAGGCAGGACCCTAATTGGGGCTATCACTGAGGAGGGCAAGGTCCCCCCAAGTGCTCATCTGTCTGATTTCAGGGCTTACAAAGGCTTCTTAAAATGCCATCAATTGGAACAAGGTAATAGAAATTACCCAGGGTCCAAATGACAATCCAGCTGCTTTCATGGCTTGCTTCTCAGAGGCCCTCACCCACTACAGCAGGCTAGATCCAGGTAGACCTGAAGGAAAGTTGGTTCTAAACAACCATTTCATTTCCCAGTCATCTTCAGATATTATGAAAAAACTCAAATGACTGGAAGATAGCCCAAACACCTCCCCATAAGAACTCCTAAATCTGGCCTTCCACGTATAAAATGGGAGGGAAGAACAGGAAGAAGAAAATAAATTGGCTGTTACAAAAAAGAAGTATCAACTCCTGGCAGCTGCACTTAGGCCCTCTTAACAGCAAAGGCTCCAAGACCTAATACCAAATCACCCCCAGAACCCATCTTTAAATGCAACCAAGAGGGTCACTGGGCATGAGAATGCCCAAACCCTAGACTGCCCCCTGGTCCACGTCCATATTGCAAACAATTGGGCCACTGGATGGGGTACTGTTCCTCACCCAAAAATGGGGAAATATCTGCTGCTGAGGTACATCCCAGACAAGTGGCACTTGCGAACCTATTGGGTCTTGCAGGAGATGATGAAGATTGAAGGGTCTCTGGCCTCCAGACTCCACAGAAGTCCAGCTTACCTTGGAGGAACCTAAGGTTGCTGTCCTGGTGGCAGGTAAGCATGTTTCATTTCTTTCAGACAAGGAGGCCTCCTGGTCTATCCTCCCATCACACTCAGGGCCAACATTCCCTTCAAATATTACCATGGTCAGAATCAAAGTCCTACCCCTTCAATCGCTCTTAACAGGACCCATAGGCTGCATAACAGGGTCAAAACTTCACACACTCATTCCTTATTATGTCCTCCTGCCCTACACTTCTATTGGGGTGCAATGCCCTAACTCCACATCTTTCTTTCTTTTCCCAGAACTTTGATCCCCTCCCTTCTTCTGGCCCTAATAAGACTCCTGTTTCTGTCTGTCTTACTTCTAGACCCCATTACTTGCTGCTGCTTTCATGAACTCAACATCTCCTCAGACAATATGCAGACCACTGCCTTCCTAAGCCTGATAATGGCTCAGCTCCCCTACAGGTTCAGCCTGGAGAACAAGTCTTCCTAAAGGATCTCAGCCCTGCATCCAACAAGCCTTTCTGGTCTGGCCCAGACACCATCATCCTAAGCATGTCAACTTCAGGAGATCTCCTGGGAAGAAAGCCTGATTCCATCTGTCCAGCTCCAAAGGGTCCTGCCACCAACTGTTAAGCAAACTTGGTCATGCCAATCTATCTCCCTCATAAAACTTCTTTTCAAACAACCTTTCTGATGATGACAGCTTCTTGCCCTGTTTTCCAGACTTACAGCTACTTCATTAGGAAGTAGCCAGATGATCTCTTCATCTTCTTTTCTATCAAATAGAGTCTGGAATGATAGGTCAGGACTCAAAGTTCCCCAGACACTCTATCCCTAAACTCTCTCCCCCTTGGTCCTATGAGAGCCAAACCCTAAACTACAGAACAGGTCCTCCTGACTCTGACTCTTGGTATGGAAGACAGCCCTCTGTGAGCACTGTCTTGGTCTGTGACATAGCCCTCCATGTGAGCTTCCACCTCTGCATGAATTTCTAATAAACTTGCTTTTACTTATGTCAGTGCATCTAGTCAGGTTCTGTGTGGGTTCAGCTGCCTTGCTTTTTGACCTTTCATAGACAAGGGCCCATCCCAGTAAACCTCTGTCTATGATGGAGACACTTAAGTAACTGATCAGTGCAGAAAATCCATACCCCTTGAGGAGCCTGGTAGATGAGATTTTGTGGAGCTAGCTGACTGCAAGTTATCTAATTCTTTCCCCTTTGGCCCACACAAAGTCCTTTTCTGTACACTTTTTACCATTGACAGAGACAGTGTCTCTTCCTCTTTCATGGAAGAGGCATTACAGGCTCTGAGGAGGCTACAGCCTCATAAAAGGGTGGGCTGGACCATATATACATCCAGCAGCCTTCTACTGATGTAGGGCTACATAATTTATCAAATAGTGGATTTCACCAAGCAACTGATAGATTTCAGACTTAGCTCTTAGGCTTCCTGTCTCCATTTTAGGGGGTTGGGTCTTATCTCCCTGGGTTCTGGGGTTGATTGGTTTATGCTTACCTGCATTTGGGATAATTACTGGGCCAGTGTCTTGTACATGATGCAGTTCCTGAGTCAAAGCTGGGCAACAGACCACTAACTTTCAAAGGGTTATCTCTACCCAGGTAATCATGATGAGTATTCTGGATCATATTCTGAGACTGTGCCAAGGTGTGTGTGTACTTCCCATGTGAGTCCAGTAGATCAAAGTGGGTCAATAGTTTTTTTTTTTTAATAATCCTAGCCTGTGTGAAAAACCTATCTGAGTACCTTGTGCGACAACCAGCATGTTTTTCCCAGTACACCTGAATATGTGCGTCACTTTGTATCCACCAACTGGTTAGGGAGTTCGGGTCCCTATGAAGACTTCCTTTGAAAACTCCTCGTGTAAGCCCAATTGTCTCACAAGCCCAATGTGGGCAATATGCCTCTTTCTTTAGCACAATTCCCTCCCATCATCTTTGGGCACATGTATAAGCCATGTTAGACTATAGCCAGATCTGGGTTTTTGCCTTCATGTGCACAGGAGTACAGCTTGACTGCCTAAATTGGAACCTCCTAGGCAGGGAAGGAATATTTTGCCGTGTCATCCCTTTCCTTCCAGTATTCTGAGTTCTATAACTTACATGTCAGGACAAGAAATACTACAATCTGTTGAGCACAAGGGAAGTGTAAAGAGGTAAACACAGCTTGCCTGAGTCTGATGGGGCCCACCTGTGGTCACTTGAGAGTATTTCTGCAGTGGTGTTCTGCTGGAATCTCCAAGCTGACAGCAGTCATTATCCATCCCATGGTAGCTTCCAAGAAGATCAGCATCACACATTGCCTCAAACAGCAGGTTCATTGTGATGACTTGGATGGAGGTTTTTTTTTTCCTGAGTTGTTTAGACCACTGAGGTGCAGAGGGTCTTGGGGAAAGCAGGGCTTGTGGTACATCAGCTACCTCTCCTTTAGACAGTTAGCTCAAGTCAACTTCTGGTGTCAAAAACCACTCAGAGGTGGCTTGGAGGCTGGCTGGGCCTTTGGCAAGAACATCTTGCCTGTGGAGATCCTGGATGAGCGTGTAGTGGATGGGATTGGATATATTGTCCACAGGAGGCCAAACTAAAAGGAATTACAAAACCTTTACTAATTAGCCGGTGACCCATTTCCATCTGGGAAAACACAAAAGTTCCAGTTCTTTGTTCCCTACCTGCTTTTATAGTTTCTTTGTTGCTATGGCAACTGGGATGGAATATAGTGTCCCTTGTATCCTATGACAGGAATATGATGCCCCTATATCCTATAGGTATGGAGTCTCTGGCAGAGGGATTTAAGACTAAGCATGGGCAAATAGTCTGTATCTTATTGCCTTAAATTGGTCCTGTCTTTTCCTTATATCCTACATTTTTGTGAAGTTCTGATAGGGCAAGGGAAGGAGTGAGGTATGGGGTAATTTAGGTAAGGCTACTTCTATGTAAATACTTCAGGCAGGGGTTAAACTAAATTAAATTCTGCCTCAGTCCTTTCTCCTTCTAAAATGGAATAGGGTGTTGTGCAAGATGTCATCCCTTAGAAGTCCTCTGTCTTTCAGTGTAGGGCTTTGATGAAGTCATTATTCAAGCACATCCTGATATTAATACCCATGTGAAAACATGTGCTTAAGGCATGTATATTTGGATTTGGGTCTAATTGTTCCCTCAGATCCTCATGCAGCCATTGGGGCAGGCTTCTAGAGTCTGATTAATTCATGATCTATTCTGGGATTACGGTTGTGAGTGCTAAATCACCCTGGGATGGGTAATCTGCATACAATGTGTGAAGGGAGAGAGGCTTGCTGGATGCTCCTGCTGCTGCTCCTCCCTTGGTTCTTTGCTGTTTTCCACTGCCATAAATAGCTGTACTCTGCCATATGCCATCCTCATTGGAGCCAGCTGAGTATGGACTGAAACCTCCAGTAACCGTGAGCTAAATAAACCTTTCCTTTCTTAAACTTGAGTTTTGGGTATTTTGTTCCAGGAATGAGAGAAATGAAACCAAGTCAAAACCTGAACATGCATGACAAGAAAATGGGCTGAGTTTCATGAAGTTTGGCTGTTAGGACCCCACACTAGCCCCCAACAAAATTGAAGAGAAAATGCCCTACCCCTTGACCATTATGTTCAACAAGAAGCCTTTAACCTGGATGGAGGGACCAAAAAACTCCTGTTTATCAGGCTCTCAGACTCATAGAGAAATCACAACTGTCATCCTGAGCTTCTAGCCATGTACAAGAAACCCTGACTAATTCAAAACTATCTTCCTCAGTGACACCAACCTCTCCTGCTTTAAAGACCTTAAATTATAGGTCATCCCCACATTCAATACCAATGATTCTTTTGTCTTTGGCTCATCCACGCCCAGTCTGGAAGAAAGTTATGGTTGTTTGTCTCATCTCAGCCTGTTCTAGTGGTCTCGGGTACACCTCGAGATTGAACCTAAGAGCAGAGAGTTGTGATTTATGCAAGAAGTCTTGTACATTTAGGCACAGACTATTAGGCCATCTGTAAGGAGCTGATGCTTAGTCTGCCAAGTTGGGCAGTTCAGCAGTGACAATTTGGGAACCATGCCTTGTGTGGTGCTAATGGGGAGGCATGTTAAAGAATGGTAGAAAAATAGACAATGTAGGCTACCCCAATTCAGGACATAAGCCCCTCTTCTAACTTGGAAATGCATTATAAGATATCTTAAACAGACACTAAAATAATTGATTGCTAGGTATAGTGTCTGATCTGAAAAAGTGACCGCTGATGTTCTGAATAGCATATGACCAGGGGCATAGATCATAAATTTGGCACTTCTGGTTGAATCCCTTGCTGCAAATAAGGCATGAGCCTTGAATGTTAAATACTAGGCTTTCATACTGCTTGGGGAAGAAAGTTTTCAAATAAAAAAAATGTTTTTACAAAACTGCATGGTTTTTGATCTGTTGACTACAATGCAAGAGGTACTTCTATGTTGTTACATATAAAATTTTACATTATTAAATCTCTGACCTTGGAGGTGGTGGGATTAGGGAAGAAATTACACTACTTAAGAGGTCAGGGACATCTAAGTACACCTGAAATCATGAGGTTATAAGTGTAGTGGAGGCACACATTGAGATACATTTAAGTAACCATGACAGTGCAGACCAACGTGCATGCCTTTGTTAAAGTACTATAATATGTAGTAATGTAAATATGAGATAATTATATGTATATATAAAAATTACTATGAATATGAAGATTCGGGCTGTGTTCTATGTTCTCTGCCATCGTTGCTGATATTTTGCACATATATGTTCTTAAATCTTGGGATCTCATCCATGAAATTCACTCTTGGGGCCCTGGAGCAGGCCAACACAGAACATGATTTTTTATTTTTGGAGAAAATGTTTAATTCTTTGCCAAGTGAAGTTATGAGATCAAGCATGGTGGTGCCATACATAATATATATATATATATATATATATATATATATTGCTAACTGTCCATTTTAATCTCATTTTCTGTTGCATATTTACTGGCATTACTTCTCAGTTAAATACACATTTTGGTTGGCATTTCTGAGTTATACCTTAAAGACATGTTATAGGCTTACACACAGATATAATTACTAGTGTATCAGACATTTATAGTGTTCTTATCAGAGTCCATGTGTCTTGCTACATTTAGGTTGTTGTGCAAAATCTGACCATTATGTTCTCTTTTGGGAGAATTAACATATTTTTCCTAATTTTAAAAACCATAACTTACATAAGATTCCACATATATATGAATATAATTTGAAAATTGCATGCTTCAATACTTTTTCTTTTGGTCCTCCTGGGCTCTGGGGTTTATTTCACAACAGAAGCACTGGGAACCTGGCCTGGGGTACACACACAGCTCCAGACATAATGGGACATGAGGTGACAAGCACGATGATCACAACTGGGGTCATGGGCTCCAAGTGGTCCTGATGGCATCTACAGAAGTGTTGGTAGGAGGAGACCTAACTACCTGGCCTGAGGCCTGGATGCTGGCCTGCTGTGGCCTATTTGCTCAGGGGGTTTCTGAAGTTTCAGCCGGCGAACTTGGCCTTGCTACCCGTCTCCTCCTTGATTCTGAGGATCTGGTTGTACTTGGCCAGGTGCTTGGATTGGCAGGGCATGCTAGTCTTGATCTACCCTGTGCTGAGTCCCACCACTAGGTCAGTGATGAAGGTGTCTTCTGTCTCCCCCATCTGGTGGGATACCATGACACCCCAGATGTTGGACAGCACCAGCTTGCACACCTGCAGGGACTTGGTCACCAAGCTGATCTGGTTGACTTTGAGCAGCAGACAGTTGCAGGCCTTCTCATTCAAAGCCTTGGCAATGCGTTTGGGTTGGTCACTGTGAGGTTGTCATCCACCACCTGGATGCCAGCGCTGGCCATGAACATTTGCCAGGTGCTCTAGTTGTCCTGGTCAAAGGGGTCCTCGATGAACACCACTGGGTAGTCTTTGATGAAGGACTTGTAGAAGTCGCCCAGCTGGTTGGGTGAGATGTACCTACTGGGGTTGTCAGGTGACTTGAAGTCCAGTTCATACTTCCCAGACCTTAAGAACTCCGGCCATGACCATGCCAATTACCACCTTGTCTGAATAGCTTCAATACTTTTAAGTCCCAGTCTTTAACATAAGATCACTTAGTTGTACGTAAGTTTTATAAGTTTTGATATTTCCAAAATCCAAAGTAATATTCTATGCAAAATGACAGTGCAAATAATAGTCTTTATAAGGTTAAATTTCTTTGGCGGAAATGTGCTACTATACACACAGACTGACACAAATATACACATAAGTGTAGTTGGGCTCATAAACAGCAGCTCATTAACTACAATACAGAACTAAAACCTGGCGATAAATATACAATATCTTCAGGAATAAATGGCTTCATTTGGTACATTTTGCAAGATCCTTCTCAGGAAGTAAATGTCTGTCTTCTATGAACAACTTGGATAGCATTATGACTTGTGCCTAGTTGTCTCCACAAAGCCTCAGGCAACTATGGGGCAGACTTCTAGAGTTTGTGATTAAATCATGATCCAATGCTAGGCTTATGGGTGTGAGTGCTGCTGGAAATATGGGTGTAAGGACTGCTGGGATTATGGGTGTGAGTGCCATACCCAGTCCGGGGCAGAGCGACTGAATGCAACATAAGGCAAACAGACTTCTCTCTGTTGCCGTTGCTGCTATTACTCTTCCCTTTTGCTCTTGCTGTTTTGTGGTTTTCTGCTATGATGATTTGCTGCCCTCTGTCATGTGCCAATCTGCCTGGGAGCCAGCCAAGTATGGAGTGAAACTTCCACAAACTGAGCTAAATAAATCTCTCTTTCCCTATATTTGGGAGTCAGGTATTGTGTTCAAGCAATGAGACAGACAACATTTGATGTAATTTTTCTTCCACAAGAATGCCTGCTAAGCCACATTTCTGGCATAATGAGACAGATTGTGGGAAAATTCTGCTACAGACACTAACCCACCCCAAGGTGTGTATAGGTATCCTCTTGGATGGGCCAAAAATAGTCCAGTTTCTTGCACTGAAAATGATAGCAATTGTCATACACCTCTTACTAAGTAATAAGTTTCTATGTATGTTGAAATTACATGAAGTCAGTATTAGAAGTAGGCAGAATGGAAAGAAGAAATATAATGCAGAAGGGGAAGAGTAACAGGAACAGAAACAGAAACCATTAACAATTGAAGGTTACAGAGAGAGGCCCAGGTGCCTTCCATAGTGGTCAGAAGCCTCTAATGCATGTGCATCCTATTGTGGTCAGATGCTTCTGACTCCAGGGGCCTCATGTTGTGTCAGTTATCTCGAACTCTAGGTGCTTCAGATTGTGGTTGGAGAACTATAATCCGGTTGAGGACTGTGGTGACCATGTGCCTCATGCCCCAGTTGCCTCCATGTGTAGTCAGGGGCCTCTAACCCCAGCAGCCTCCCATTCCATCTCTTAATAGTGTCTAGGATTTGCTGCATCAGCAATCATTGAAAGGCCAAAATCATATGAGGAAAATTGGTCTGTTAAAAACTATTCCTTTGCAGCTGCTTAGCTCTGTAATTTTTCCATAACTTTGCCTTACTTTCATGACACTGATAATCACAGGGGTATAACTGAACATGAAGGATGCCTGATGATACCAGATTGCAGGAACATTAATCTAGATTTGTAACTGAAGGTCATTAATCCTAACTTGTAACAAATGATGTCACACTAATAGCTTATGAGAAGATCTCCCAGGCTGTTCTGTTCTCTCTTTGAAATTTCTGCTTACATCTTATATAAAAAACGATGGCTCACAGGCACTTCCTCCTGGCTTTTGTTGGAAATTATTCCAGCTAACACCAGCAATATGAAATAAAGCTTTTACTACATCCAGACTTCCCTGGGTGTCATTCTTTTCCCCCAAAAACTCTTTGACCACATCGTCATCCTGTGGAATAGTTGTATACTTTCACTGCAGCTGTTTTCCACTGCCTCATTGTGGGAACCTGTTCTGCAATGAACTGTCTTTTCGAGGTCTAGCTGGGAACACTGGCCTCTACATGTGACCTTCTAGCTGTTACTGTTCTGTGGTATTCTGGGCCACAGACAGTTGCCAGTGCACATGGTGTGCCACAGCTTGTTTGGCCTGCTGGAGCCCATCCCACCCATCGTCAGACACCAGAGCTATCAGAACAGCACCATGCAGGTGGGCATTTTCCTCAGCCTGTTTCCTCAGAAGGCTGACTTCCTGAAACACCCCTCCTGCTCTCAGTGTGCCTAAAGATATTACTGCATATTTTGTTTGATGGATGGAAATAAAATATCCTTAAGGAAAACAGTTAAAGCTGTTGTGCCTTCCATATTCAGTAAGCTCACAGTGACTTTGATGGGTGCCTAGGATTCAGCTCTGCCCTCCTTGAGCCCAACAAGAACCAACAAGAACCAGGGCTCAGGAATTCACCAGGACTACATGGGAAGACTTGGGCAGAGCTCCTGGTAAGTTTCTGCCTATTGGCTTCTGGAGAGCTCAAGTGAGTGCCCTACTCAGTATGGGTGGGGATACAGGCCAGATAGGAAACCTCTTAGCATGCTATGAGCATGGAGCTGAGCAGTGGTTTGTGGGGATTGGGACAGACAGAAAGTGGGGTGGGCCCTTCATAGTGGGTTGGCTTTGGAACACTAGTGTCCCTGGAGTCCTGCCTGGACACAGTGGAGCAGGAGCTGCTCCCAATTGGCCCTACCTTCCTTTGTATGGAAGTTCAAAATTTAAAGAACACATGTACATGACATCTGAAACAACAGCAGACACATAGAGCACAGGAAGGCAGAAAAGCCTGAAGTAGAGCCTCCTGCATTTTTATTGTGTAATTCTTATGCAGGTGGTTACCTCATATTTACATTGTTACAGAGTTTCCTAATAAACACATGAGTGTTGACCTGTGCTAAGTCATGGTTACATAATTGTATACCACTGTGTGCCTGTACCTGACAAGCAGGGTCACCCTATCAAGCAAGCTTAGATGCCCTGAGGTTTGAAGCAGTGGAAATTTTAACTCCCAAGTATCAATAGCATTTCTTGACCAAGACCAAAGTGGTCAGTGCATTTGTCTGACAGATGGAGTGTCCTCTGCTCCTGTATTTTCTCTTCTACTCCTCACTCTAATGGGATGATGAAATGTGTATTGCCTGTTGTATGCAGGAACTATGAATGCTGAAAGAGCTATTTTGATACTTGCAATGATGAGACATTTTCACAGACACCCATGTTTTAGTACAACTGAAAAGACTCTCAGATGCCATACATCAGATTAGTTCCAAGACTGGCAACAGAGAACAGACTTCTGGAAAGATCTGTACAACCATGAAAGGCCACCTGAGAAAAGAAGAGACAGTGGGAACCATTTTACTTTTCGTGGGATTGAAAGTTCTTTGTTGTTTCAGATTATGGAGCCCTGTTGTATTGGTCTGTGGAACACTGCATTGTTTTAGTTCATTTATGTTATCACTTTAAGTAATCAGGGATATATATATATATATATATATATACACAAGCATTAATGTTTTATGTTGGGAGGGACTATTATATAATCATGGATGAGATGATTTAGTTAGAATAGTATTGTGTATTACATATTTCTCTAAGTAGACACATGTAATAACTTGTAACACTTTACCCTTGAATTGTTACCCTTAAGATGTCAAATAGGCTCACATTTGTTTCTTGCAACATAAACAGATTCTGGAAGTATATTTTTTACTTTCTTTTTTTGAAAAACTATTAACAAATATATTTATTGTGGCAGCTTTCTTCCTCACTCACAAATAAGCAGGTAATAAAACCGTTTTTCTCTCATTGAGAAAGGAAATGCATGACTTTGCAAACATGGTATATTCTCCTTGATCTATTGTTTTGTTTTGTATGAAATCAGAGTTTCCTCTCAATAAGTATGATTCTGATTTTGGAAGAAAGTTACAAGCACAGGTTTACAGACTTCTGCAATCCAAGGGGCAGTGAGGCTGACTCAGCAGTGCTGCCATAGATTGGAGACCTGTTCCAGGTGTGCACAACCCTTCACTGTTTCATGAAGCACAAAAAGAATCTCCAGTGCTATGATTTCTTCCACATTTTACCTTCCTCCAGTTCCACACAGAATATTTAACTCTGGTAAGCACTCTTGCATTTCTTGAAGAAGCATGGGAGAGCAATAGAGTAACCTTAGCACTTCTAGGGTAAAGTTGCTCCTGTGTGGTCAATTCAAGCACTCCACATGCCAGGCCCTCAACCTTAGACCTCTAGCTCTCCCCAACAGAAGCACACTTCCTTGGAAGGATGTCTCTTTTCCTGATCTCCTAATTGTTCTGAGGGTATACTGAATCTTTGAATCTGCAGAATTATCTGTCGCTTCTTAAAATAGTAGCTGGACAGATAATTTAATAGGGAACAGATGTTTCTTATCCAGATGTCATCATTAGGCTGATGACAGCTTATAGATTATTGATAATTATGTACAAAATTTCTTGTCTTTTAAAAATGCACAGAATCAGTAAGATAACTGTGAAAGTATATCTCCTCAGAACTTTCGGCTGTCTGCTGTCAGCTATGCTTGTCTGCAGCTTGTACAACTATTTGGAATGTTGTCTAGACAGAGAAGTAGCTGCTAGGTTGTCGGGCTATGGTCCCAATGGCTATGGCCCCTTTTCAGGGAATCTCCAAATTAGACAGCAGTGTCAGAGTCTACATTAATATCACGGGACCCTTTAGTGCACAGTACTGACCGATACCGATTTCTGTTGTTTCTCTTGGACTTTTCTCTTCTTCTTCTGCTGTGTGTCTTTGTTTTCTTGTTGCTCTGGGGTATCTCTGCTGGATTCCAGACCTTTATCTGGCACTGCTCCTTTACTTTCCTCTTTCTTCAGTATTTTTATTTTCTTCTCTCTTCTTTTTTTTTTCCTCGCTCTCCCTTCTGATACTTCTTCCTGTGCACTGTACACATCCTCATCTCAGTTGTGGAAAACACAGGTTCCCCTTTGGTGAAGGGTGCTGAATTATTTCTTGGACTCAGGTTTCAGTCCATATTTATTTATTTATTCCATAATTGTATTGAGAAACAAATAGCAATGAGGCAGTTTCAAACCAAATTGGTAGGACAGTTTCAATAATTAACACATTGCATACATTCTTCCTAGTGGTTAATTGCTGTACAAGATGCAGACAAGATATCCTATTTACAAACACCATTAGAACAAATCCCTCTATTCATTAAGAGAATGTAGCTATATATCTATCCTAACCACTTTGAATACACAGATACCAAATGGACATTCATCTGTATCCCCTTATTTTGTTAAGTTCCATCATTTAAATATTATAAGTGTGTAAACTCAGAAAAATATTCTAAAAGAGTCCAGTAGCCCATAATAGTATGGGGTCTTCTGCTTCACTGGCAATGTCAGAAATTGTTGACCTGAGTCCCCTATAGGTCAACATAATAGCATGGCTTTACTTCTTAATACTTCGTTTTTATACTTTTCTTCTGGATGGTTAAGACCAAGGTAAAGCAGGACCAATGCAACAAGAGTTGAAGCTTTTGGGTCTGATAAGGTCAGTGAAATCCCCTCAGGATTTATCCTGAGATCCTGTACCTCAGATTGTAGAACCTTTTTCAGTATCAGCCACATGGATGAGTCACGGCCATTGCTTGGCCAATGTGCTCTCTGTGAAAGCCTGAGAGACTGTTTTCTCTCCATGTGACTCTCTTTAGGCACACTCTACATCATCGATCACTTTCCTCTTTGGCTCCATAATCTCCTTGATCAGAAAATTTGGGACACTACCAAGTTACATGACCTTACAGTACAAGTTCTCATATGTCCTGAGTCTTATGTGACCTTGGAAGGCTAGGCCCAAAGTGTTGGCTTTCCTTGTGGCCCTCCTCTTTCTCTAATTTTGGTTTGCAAACTTAGGTTGTTAACCATCCAGAAGACAAGCTTATTGTTATTACCATACAACCTAGGCTGTTAAGCTTAACCTCACTATCTGTCTGAATATCAAACAACTTAGGCATAACATGGAACAGGTATTTTTCATCAAATATTGATATGTTGAACTTTAAGTCCCTACAGAATGATGAAAAAACATTTAAAAATTAGAATATATATGTCCACATCTTGTACAGCAATTAACCACTAGGAAGAATGTATGCAATGTGTGAATTATTGGAACTGTCCTACCAATTTGATTTGAAACTGTCTCATTGCTATTTGTTTATCAGTAAAAATATGGGAAAAAGAAAAAAATTAGAATATATTTTAAAAATAGGCATAAAGAATTATATACTTCTTATGTTTACACATAAGTCCAAAAATCTAAACATATACAACCTTGAAACAGGACAGTCCCACAACATTCCTTTTCCTGTCTTCTGCCTTCATTCACCACCCCCTTCTTTTTGAACAATCATCTACCCGAGAGACAGCACAGCAGCAACTGGCTTGTCATGACAAGCAGCCCGTATTCAGAACACCAGAATGACAGGTCAGTCCATATTTTGAAGGCACATGTTTTCCCCTTCTTTGTGCATGTACTGCAAGGATCCTTTCACTGGCCTTGCAGTGCTCGATGCTGATGCACTCCGTGGTGTGGTTATTGCATTCTAGTCCTTCTGGGCAATTGTCAAAGCACTTCCTAAGGTGCAAGTCAAATTCACTTTTATACTTTGGCAGAAATTTTTGTTGAAGCAGGTATCAGAGTCAGCTTTACATTTTGTGCACTTATTTATATCTGGACACTGAGTTCCATAATATCCACTTTCTCATGAAGAGAGACATACTCCTATCTGCTTCATGCGGATTCTTTCCAGAACAAGAAATAACCAGGGCTTAAAGTACAGACACCCACTGTAATCAGAACATATTGCACAACCTCCTAGAGAGCCAAGACTGATTGGGGTGCATTCTGTGCTGATGCCTTCTGCGGACTTCATCCTGGCTGCCACTGTGCTCCAAGAAGTTCAGGTATGATAAAAAAACCAAGGGATGAGTCACAAGCATATAATAACCCATGAAGGTTTCCCTTCTGGGACTCTACTTGTGGCTGCTAACTGCGCTGGGAATATGAAGCTGGACTAAGGAGCCAGGACCGAGCAGGCAACAGGGATGCCATCACCCTGCAGGAGCAGCTATGGCCTTGGGAAGCATCTCAGGCAGGCAGGTGGCCATGGACCAAAGTCTCCGCAGAGGCCAGGGAGTGGATATGTGCAAGCACTGAGAGCAACAAGGACATGTAACAGGCTGTAGAGAGACCTGAGGAGAGGATGCCTATGAGGGGAGCAGTATCAAAGCACTGCCTATTTTTTCTTTATTTGTTTTCAGTTTTCTTAAAATGGATCAAGCTTTCCACTTCTATTTTGTTCCAAGATGACTGGATGCTAAAAGACAGGTAGACAGTATATCCTGATACAACTGTTAGGATATGAAGACTAGTTTCTGATTATCATGACAGTATCACTCAGCAAAATAAAAATAAGCAAGACATAAATAAAAGAGAGTTCGATGTTCAAGCAACCAAAAGGTCCTGTGTCCTTGTTTAGCTCTAAACACCAGAAGTACATAGTGCCATTGGGAGTCTGGGGTTTTCAGTCCCAGGTTAGATCTGGAGTCGCCAGGGCTCCCTGATATTTCCCAGGCTTTACGCTCTCAGATGTGAAGGAAGAGAAAACGAGTGAGACAACGGTGCGGAGCAACACTCCATTTTATTGGCAGAAAACACACAGGGCTAGGACATCGCCATTCTGAGCACTGTGGAGGGGCATCGCCGGCCGATGGGGAGGAGGGGAAGGAGTCTTGTCCTTCAGGGGTTGGGATTGTGATCTCGCTCTCGCTCTCGGGGAGCCCGAGCCCCTGCCGTCGGCCCCCCACCCCCACCCCAGTCAGTCTGTGTCCCCAACAGGGTAGGGCTCTGCTTTCATCTGAGGTCCAGCATGGCCCAAATCTGGGTAGGCAGTGTTAAAAAGCTGGTTTTCTGACAGTCTCTTGTTGCCACGCTCAGGACATTGTAGAAGTTATGTGTCCCCTAAGTTCCAGCGAGCTAGCGAGCGTTCCCACCTCCTCTCTGTGGGCTTCAGGGTGGGTCCTTTCCATCCCGACAGGGACACAATGTTGTGTTCCCTCATCGAAGAGGCAAAGCTCCGGGAGTCGCCCTGCCTGGACCTTGATTCGGGGCAGCAACTGTGGCTGCTGCTCTGTGAAGGTCAGTGGAGTCTTAGGACGTGCCGGGGGTTAGCAGTGCTTCATCCGCTTGCGTGGCGGCTCCAGGAAAGCAGAACGCACCGCCGCCAGAGAGCAGTAGGCTTCAGCCACCAGGTGTGGGTGTGATGCCACCATGGCCTTCCACCCGGAGGTCTCCAGGACTTCAGAAGCATGATAGCTGAGGAAACTCAGTGCCTCCCTTTTCAACTGCTGTGCGCCGTGAAGGTCAGCCAAGATGAGGCATTCCACGGCATTCTCCATGGAGAGGCTGTGGCAGAGGGCGGCCTCACACATGAGCTGCAGGCGCCCCAGGCCATACTTGGCGGCAGCTGCCAGCAGTTGAGGCGCCATTCTCTCCAGGCCTGGGGCCTTCCCGGAGTAAATAAAAGACATCATTTCTTCAAAGACTTCAGGGGCCACATCATGGATTTCAAAGGGTTTGCCTTTTCGCTCCTCCAGGTCGTGTTCAAGCATGGCACGGAGAACTGGAGATCGAGCAGCCAGGATGGCTCTGTGAGCCTGGAATGGCCGGCCAGCCACACAGATGCGGACATCCGTGAAGCGAGAGTTCCTCCACAGCCTTCCCATATCATCTGCCAATTCAGGGTCAGTAGCTGTCGCAGTATTCACGGTTTTCTGGCAGGAAATATTGGTGGGGTCTTGCTGCTCTGTCACCTCGCACAAGAGGGTAAGCTGATCATCGAGCAGAAGCCTGTTGGTCTCGTCTAAGAGCACATCTCTGTGGATGAATTTTTGGAATCCCCAGTCTTTGCCTTTCACAAATGGACAAGTGTCTCTGCAGGACTTCCCCATGGTTGTGTCTCCCTGGGCGTCGACGATGTAAAATTTGAATTTTGCCCATGCCCGAGCTCCTTTCTTCTGAGTGCTGTGCAGCACCAGGTATAGAGAGAGGTGATCTCTGCTGTCTTTATTTTGCCCCTGAGGGTGTACCCTCAAACACCATTTCAGTTGACCGCTGGCTCCGGATGAAAAGATGGAACTATGAATGGGTTCACTCAGCTCCTTTAGGCAGAAGCTAAAGTTATCGATGGTCCACACGTAGGAGAATCTCACCTCTTTGATGTCTGTCGTGCAAGTGCTGTCCGGCATGGGCCCAGCGGACATCTCTGCTGGGGGGGGGGGGGTCGTGTCCCTGAGTGCCTTGGGTTCAGCCAGGTAGAGGTCTAATGAGATTTCCCAGGTCTGCGGGCAACGATACACTGCTCCACCAGCTCGAAGCACCTGCCCTCCCGGTCAACAGTTCCAAGACGGGCTGCGGCAGCACGTCAGGCGATAAGGAGGTGGCCCAATCTGTAGATTGAAAGAAACCATAATTCAGAAGCAAAGTTACCGAAAGTTGCTAAGCTATCGGAAGGTTCTTAGGAATGTGTGGATCCCGGGAGAAACGGGGCCCTGAAGAACGTCCTCTGGTGGGTCTCCTGTGGCGTTCCTACGGTGCTGTGGCTGGGGCGCGGGAGAGGGAAGTACTATGCCTTTGAAGAGAGCTGGAACTAGGCAGCGAGGCCGTGTTCCAGAACACCAAAAGAAATCCGATAAATTCTGTTTTTGTTGAGAAGGAACGACACAGCGGACATTCACACTTTTTGACTGATGCTGAGAAGTGAAGCCATGCACTTCCTCCAGGAGTTCCTGTCCAGGTCCCAAGGTACCTGCCCGAACATCCGTACCCGCAGCAGTCTGTTCTCTCTGGAGAAAGAGACGATGCAAGGTGAACAAGTGTATCGGAATTGGGAGATCTACTCACACTGTGCACCCAGAGGCACGTGGAGGAGAGTGGCAAAGGCCGTCCCCACACGGAGGCTCAGGGAGTCCAGCTGAGATCCCGGAGCCCTGTGGGGAGTCTCCTGTGCGTTGGTTTCAGCAGGTGAATGAATCTCCTGCTGGTGCCGTTATCAAGTCCAAGGCTCCAGCAAAGAGGAGTTCCTTGGAAGCAGCGCAAGGAACTCTTACTCCTGGGCTTCCCTTTTATACCACTCAGGCGGGAATCCACCCTAGGGTGGGTCTCTCCACCCAGAGCTAATCCACCCAAACTGGGTGTGTCTTACCTTGCAAGAGGCAGTTACCTGTCACTCACCTGTGTTTCCACTTTATTTACACAAGAGGGTCTGCTCTACTCCTTGTGAATTTTTTGCCTCTTATTCTTTTCTTTATTTTGGTAATGTTTTTTTATTCTGGTTTTCTGTATGAAATGGAATGTTTTTTAAAGCTTTCAGCAATTTTCTAACCTCTGCTTATTTTGTGATATTATTACAAGTGTAATCACAGGTTTACACTCTCTACTGCCTAATGTCTGAAAAGGCCTAGTTAAAGAGGTGGTAAGAAAAAAGTCCTAATGAAATGTCTCCTTATAAATTGTGTTTAAATGCGGAAAGGGCCATGTCAGAGATGCACTGCTCAGTTTCAAGAATCAATTTGCAAATCAATGGTTCCTTTTTGCAGTGGTGGATAGTTTAATTAAATTCTTGTGTCTGTTATGCAGGATAATGTTTGACTTAAATAGAATTTTTTGTGTATTCACATTTTCATTTGGTACATTACGTGCTTCTCATAATCTTTATCTGCAATGAATCCTATAATACCATTGAAATAATGACTTGTTTTCTCACCTTTTTACAAATATTCTCCCTATATTTTACCATTTCTGGCCTCATGCACCTATTTATTTTATAAAATGTTTCGAAACAGTGCAGTGAATGTCCTTTTTTGAAATGTGCATTTTGTGGCACATTTCTGGATGTTTTCCAGTATGCATCATATTTCTTTTTTTCCATAATTTTATTGCAAAATAAATAGCAATGAGATAGTTTCAAATCACATTGGTAGGACAATTCCAATAGTTAACACATTGCATACTACCTTCCTAGTGGTTATTTGTTGTACAAGATGTAGACATGATATCCTATCTACAAATACTATTAGAACAAATTCCTCTGTTCATTTAATTAAGAGAATGTACCTATATATCTATCCTAACCATTTTGCATACACAGATACAAAATGGTCATTCATCTATATCCCCTTGTTTTGTTTAGTTCCATCATTTAAATAGTATTGGTGTGTGAACTATGCAAAATATTCCAAAGATATTCCAGTATTCCATAATAGTATTGGGTCTTCCTCTTGATTGGCAATGTCAGAAGTTATTGACCCGAGTCCCCTAGAGCTCAATATAACTACGTGACTTTACTTCTGGTACTTCATTTTTATACTTTTCTGCTGGATGGTTAAGACCAAGATAAAGCAAGACCTATGTAACAGGAGTTGCAGCTTTTGTATCTGATAAGGTCAGTTAAATCCCCTCAGGATTTATCCTGAGACCCTGTACCTCAGATTGTATATCCTTTGTCAGTGTCAGCCATGTGGATGAGTTATAGCCATAGTTTGGCCAATTTGTTCTCTGTAACAGCCTGAGAGAATGTTTTCTTTCCATTTGACTCTCCTTAGACACATTCTACATCTTTGATCACTTTCCTCTTTGGCCCCATAATCTCCATGACCAGAAAATTTGGAACACAACTGAGTTACATGATGTTACAATACAGGTTGTCATATGTCTTGAGTCTTAATTGACCTTGGAAGGCTAAGGCCGAAATGTTGGCTTTCCTTGCAGCCATCCTTTTTCTCTAATTTTTGGTCTGAAAACTTAGGTTATTAACCTTCCAGAAGAGAAGCTTATTGTTATTACCATACAACCTAGGCTGTTGAGCTTAACCTCACTATCTGTCTGAATATCAATCATCTTAGGCATAACATGGAACAGGTATTTTTCATCAAGTATTGATATGTTAAACTTTAAGTCCCTACAGAATATGACAAAAAATTAAAAAATGTTTAAGAAATAGCAATAAAGAATTATATATGTTTACACTTAAGTCCAGAAATCTAACCATATACAACATTGTTGCGGGAGAGTCCTGCAATACTCCTTTTCCTGTCTCCTGCCTTCATTCACCACTCTCTTCCTTTTTAAACAATCATCTACCTGAGAGACAGCATGGCAGCAACTGGCATGTCATGACAAGCAGCATGTATTCAGAAGACCTGAATGACAGGCACTCCAAGCATGAACCTCCTATTACAAATTGCCATCTTCAGTGCAGTTGCTTAGTTCACAGGTGTCAGTAAATATAGTTAGTCAGGGTGAGAATCCTTCCAATTAATTGCTAGGTTCGAAAATCTTCTGAAGACTCTCAGGATCATTGCCTTTCCCATCTTATACATATTGCTGTACGGCTTTGCCTCTGTCATGTTTCCTAGCTCTTCTCCTTGCTCTCTCTTCATTGTCTAGTCCTCAAGTTCATGCTTTCCTTTTAATTGTGTTATACCTTTCTATTTGTATTTCTTTTTTGGAGTTCTTATACTAGGGAGAATATATGATATTTACACTCAGCCATCTTTTCTTTGACAAATGGGCCAAACATTCTCACTGGAAGAAAGATAGCCTCTTTAACAAATGGTGCTGGACAAACTTGCTCTCTCCATGCTGAATAGTAAAACTTGACCTGAGTCTATCACCATGCACTAAGCTAAAGTCAAGATGGATTAAGGATCTAAACATTAAAACAGAAACACTAAATCTCCTGGAAGAGAAACACTAAATCTATACCTTGAAGACACAGGAGTAGGCAAAGAGTTCGTGAACAAAAATCAAATAACACAGGTAACACTTGAAAGAATTAACAACTCGGACCTGCTGTTACTGAGAAGTTTTTGCACGTCAAAAGAAATTACAACCCACAAATTTGGAAAAATCTTGACAAATAAGTACTCAGACAAAGGTCTGCTCTCTAAAATTTATAAAGAACTAAAAACCACTAGGACCCCAAAATTTAAAGACCCAGTCCAGAAATGGGCATCTGAGATGAACACACACTTCTCAGAGGATGAAATTGAAGAAGCCAATAAATATATGAAAAAATGCTCCACATCACTAGCCATCCATGAAATGCAAATTAAAACAACATTGAGATATCATTTCACCCCAGAAAGAATGGCATCATATTTGTTTGAGGATATGACATACATACTACTTATAAGTTAAAGAAATACTGTTCCATTGAAACAATGGGAGAAGAACAATGTATATCCTGTTACAAAGCACAACATTAGGAATTACATCCTATCATTCATATAATTTCTATGATTTGTAACTGAATTCCCTTTTGAAATCAACATTACGTATGTTGTGACAAATGTCTTTCTTAGTATGATTCTATGCTCTCATCATGAAATTGAATGTCTCCTGTTGTTGAAAATAAATTTTTCTCTGATATTGTTCTGTAGAACACTACAGAGAATTTATTTTTGGTTTGAAAATGTTGTAGTAATCTGAAAATTCTGCTTACCCTATATGTTTGTTATGTGAAATCTCATGGATCTCCTGATGATAGTTTTCTAATAACGAATTCTAATAAGGAATTATAGAATTATAATAATGAATATATATATTGCTGCCCATTTTTGTCTCATTTTCAGTTTCATATTTCCTGGGTGACTTCTCACTGAAAGAAATATTGTGGTAATTATTTCTGAGTTATACCTTAAAGAAATCTTACGTGCTCACACACAGATATAATTACTAGTTCATCAGTCATTTATATTTATCTTTTCAGAGTCCATATGTCTTGCTGCACTTAAGGTATAGAGCAAAATCTGATAGTTATGATATCTTTTTAGTGAACCAGCAAATTTTTTCATAATTTTGAAACCCTAAGTTACATAAGATTCTACATACAGATGAGTCTAATTCTAAAAGTATATATTTTCTGTATTCCCTTCAATATGTTTGAGTTCCAGTTTTTAGTATTTTTTCTTCCAATCTTTCATTTTGATCACTTAAGTGTATTTTAGTGTGGAAAGTTTTAATATTTCCAAAATCAAATGTAACATTCATATGCAAAATGACAGCACAAATAGGAATCTTGCATAAGCTTAAATTTCTTGGGCTGAAATGTGTAACTGTCCTCACAGACAAACATGTACATACATATATGGGCTATTAGACTGATACAACTTTATCACATTATCTTAAATTTATAACTAAAATCGGATGCAAAATTTACGTGCTCAGAAAATTGAATATATGCCTTCATTTGGTACACTGGGGAAATTCTAATTCTATACAAGTAAATGTCTGTCTTATATGGGAAATTTGGATAGTGTTTTATGGTTTGTATCTAGTTGTTGCCCTATAGCATCATGCAGTTATGTGGCAGACTTCTAGACTTTGTGATTAATTCATGATCCAGTGCTGGGATTATGGGTGTCAGTGCTACTAGGATTGTGGATGTTAGCAGTGCTGGGATTATTGGTGTGAGTGCCATACTCAGCCTGGTGCAGATAGCCTGAGTGCAATGCAAGGGAGACAGACTTATTCTCTATTGCCATTGTTGCCATTACTCCTTACTTGCTCTTGCAGTTTTTCTGTTTTCTGCCATCATGATCTGCTGCCTTCTGCCTGGGTGAGTCTGCTTTGGAGCCAGCTGAATATGGACTGAAACATGCACAAATTGTGTGCTAAGTAAAACTTTCTGCTTTAATTTTGTGTATCAGGTATTTTGTCCCAGTAATGAGAGGAAAGTAACCAAGAGAGAATTTGGTACTGATAGTGTTCGTTGTTTTGATTAAACCTGACCATGTGGATTACAGGACTTTTAGGGATGGCTCATCAGAGCTGTGACTAATGGAAGCCATTTGAGTGATTCTCCAACCTCAGGCTACTGAGTACATGGCTGACACTGACAAAGGAGCTACAAACTGTGGCATAGGGTTTCAGGATAAATCCTGAGGGGATTTGATTGACTATGTCAGATACAAAAGTTACAGATTTTTTATATAGATCTTGCTTTATGTTTGTCTTAACCATCCAGCAGAAAAGTATAATATTGAAGTATGAAAATTAAAGCCATATTAATATGCTGAGCTGTAAAAGGCTCAAGTCAACAACTTCTGACATTGCCAGTCCTATGGATAACCCATTACTATTATGGATTTCTGGACTATATTGTATTATTTTGCTGAATTCATGAACAACAATATTTAAATGGTAATGGAATACCCATCTCTGACAAAAGTAAACAAAAATGGGGATACAAATGAAGGACCATTTTGTATCTGTATATACAAAATGATTAGAATAGATATACAGCTACTTTCTCTTAATCAATGAGAAGAAAGATTTGTACTAATAGTGTTTGGACAAGATATCATGTCTGCATCTTGTACTATGAATAACCACTATGAAGAGAACAATATGGAATGTATTAATGATTGAACCTGTCCTACTAATGAGTTTTGAAACTGTCTCATTGCTATTTTTTTCTCAATAAAATTAATCAAAAAAGGAATGGCTCATTGGGAAGAGATACAAAAGTTTCAGAGATGCTGCCTACAGGAGAAGCACTGGAAACAGCTTTGGCTGTTCTCTATTTGAGACTACGGTCAGAACATAGATGAGCAGAAGGCTATAGTAATCCTGCCTATAAAGACCAGGCTGCATAGTTTTCTTCTGGGAGGATGGGCTGCATTGGTTGTTGAACTCTGGATGATGCATGTTATGGCTTGGCAAAAAGTTTATCTCAATTTTGATCATGTCCAGACACTTCCTGAGACTGAAATTAAGCACTGAGGACTGATTTAACTTACAAAAAAAATTAAGGCAGTAGAATATCAAAGCAGAGTCGTGGCTATTGTTAGGCACTTTTGTCAGATTTATGTTGAGAATCAAGAGCAAAGAACTAAATGGATAATTTAAAATGTGAGTTTGACCAGAAAAGAAGTGCCAATAACACTGTGGATTGCAAAGATAAAGCTGAGGAGATCTCCATTGGGCAGAAGGAAGGAGAGAATGGAAAAGATAGCCTCAGCTTCTTAGGTAACAGGTCTCCACCTTTTGCAGCCTCAGAAATGCCATGGTGAAGGACTTTGCTTTGAGCAGAAAGCTGCAGAGCACCATGCTCCAGAATGGAGGCAGTGGCCACATCACATTTCAGAATGGTGGGTGGTAGACAGAATTCATTCCTCAGAATCAAGGTCAGAGTACTCAACAATCCTGGTGAAGGAAGCCAGGCTACTGTCCCAGATGGAGGAGAACTTCACATCATCCATGTGGTATTGGTTGTAGGCACATGCAGCATGCAGTAATTCTGAGGTTAAGAAGGCTTGCACCTAGACTTCCCAAGCCTTTAGAGACCAGGGAGTATAACTCTTAAAGGGTAGTGTGTGAAGCAGAGAGCGAGAAGCTTAACGTGCAACAGAAACCACAGAAGTGGTTTGAAAAGCCAAGAATGTGGATCATCTAAGGGAAACTGCAAGGAGTGTGCAAAGCTGGAGTAAAACAGAATCAATGCAGCTACCACCAAGAGTTCCTTAGAGGTTAAGCTACTGTGAGCTCACAGTTGGCCACAGATTGCTTCAGAAGTACCACATGGACCTACAGGAATTCTGTTTGCCCTTCTGGATTTTAGACTTGCTTTGTTCCCAAAGTTTTGTATCTTGTTGTTTGTACCTTTTGGAATGGTAATGTTTATCTTGTGCTATTGCCTGTTGAAAGTGTTCAACTTTTCACTTTTACAGAGGCTCACAGGTAAGAGTTTGCCTTAGAACTTGGAGGCCCCTCAGGATGTGGAGTTATTACACATGCTGAAATTGTTAGGACCTTAGCAACTCTTAGAGATGGTCTAAAATGCCTTTTTCATAAAGGAATGTACATGAGACTTTGGGGACCAGAGTAAGAATGTTATGATTTGTGTCTAGTTGTTTCCCAAAGCCTCATGGAGTTTTAGGGCAGACTTCTAGCATTTGTAATTAATTTGTGATCCAGTGCAGGGATTATGGGTGTGAGTTCTGCTGGGATTATGGTTGTAAACACTGCTGGGATTATGTGTGTGTGTGTGTGTGTATGCCACACCCAGACTGAAGCAGATAGCCTGAAAGCAACCTAAAGGAGACAGACCTGCTCTCTTTTGCCCTTGTTGCCATCACTCCTTCCTTTTGTTCTCAGTTTTTTGTTTTCTTCTGCTATGAAGTACTGCCTTGTACCAGGGCCAGTTGCCCTTGGGGACCAGTTGAGTATGGGCTGAACTGTGGGCCCAATAAACCTTTCCTTTTTTAATTTTGGGTTATGGATATTTTGTCTTAGCAATGAGAGAAATGTAACTGAGACAAACCCTGAACAGGCAGGACAAGAAAATGGCAGAGTTGCATGAAACTTGGCAGTTAGGTCCCCACATTTAACCCCACCCAAACTGAAGAGAAAATTTTCTTGCTCTCATATGATTATAAAAAGAAGGGCTTCATTCAGTTGGAGGGGCCAAAATAACTGTTTATCAGGCTAGTTTT
Organism: Octodon degus; assembly: GCF_000260255.1. Taxonomy (NCBI): domain Eukaryota; kingdom Metazoa; phylum Chordata; class Mammalia; order Rodentia; family Octodontidae; genus Octodon; species Octodon degus. The sequence continues at coordinate 2,097,353 of NW_004524657.1, forward strand.
CAGACTCATAGGGAAATCAAAAATATCATCTTACACTTCTATCTAGGTACATCTCTATCCAGGTACATCAAATCCTGAATAATTTAAATTTTTCCATCTCCTTCAGTGATGCCAACCTCCCCTGCTTAAAAGACCCTAAAAGTTGTAGGTCATTCCCTCATTCAATGCCAATGGTCCTTTTGTCTTTGGCTCAACTACACCCAGTATGAAGTAAATGTATGGTCATTTGCTTCATCTCAGTATGTTCCAGTAGCCTCAGGTTCACCTCAAGATTTAGCCTCAGAGCAATGTCTTGTGATTCACGAAGAAAGTCTCTTACATGTATGCATAGACTATTTGGCCATCTGCAGACAGCTGATGCTCAGGCTGCCAACTTGTGCAGCTCAGTAGTGAAAGACTGGGTGCCATACCTTTTGTAGTACTGACCAATGAAGAGGCATATTAGAGAATGGTTAAAAAGCTGACCATGGATGGGGGCCGGGGAGATGGCTCAGTGGAATAAGCACTTCCCTGGCAAGCACAAGGATATGAGTTCAATCCCTGGTTCCGCCAAAACAACAACAACAACAACAACAACAACAACAACAATACAAACAAACAAAAAAACAAACAAAAAAAATGCTGACCATGGAGACTATCCTCATTCAGGATGTAAGTCCCTCTGCTCACAGTGAAATACCTTAATAGATGGCTTAAACATACACTACAATATTTGACCACTAGGAACAGTGTCTGATCAGAAATATTTTGTTATAGCAGACCTCAATAGCATCTTAGCAGGGTCAAGGACAATAAACACAGCCATTCCAGTTAACTCCGTTGTTGCAAATATGGTACTAGCATTGAATGAAAAATGTCAGGCTGTCATCTCACTTTTGGATGAGATTGCAAATGAAAAGGTGGTTTTGTAAAACTACATGGTTTGTGATTTGTTAATTGCAATGCAAGGAGGTACTTCTATGCAGCTATGTATACATTTTTACAATAATAAATCCCTGGCCCTGGAGGTGGTGGAATTAGGGAGGAACTCACACTGCTTAAATGCTCAGGGGCATCTAAGTACACTTGAGGTCCTGAGGCCAGAAGTGAAGCAAAGGTGCCCAGTGAAATATATCTATGTAGTTCAATCACTGGCGTGCTGTGCCAGCCCTGCCTCTGGGGCATGCTGAGATGGCCACTGAGACTGGGCGTGCTGGTGTGTGCCTGTAATCCCAGCACTTGGGAGGGTGAAAACAGGAGGATCGCTATGAGTCTGATCTGTGTAGTGAGACCTTGTACTAAATACATAGAAAAAAGAAATGTATTTATGTATCTATGACAGAGCAAATCAACATGCATGCCCTTCAGTTCTGTATTATGTAGTAATGTAAATATGAGATACTTATCTATATAATAATTAGTAAGAACATGCAGATCTCAGGTCTTTTCCAGTTTGTCTGTCATTTGTTGCTATTGTTTTACACATGTGTTCTTTAATCTTGGGACCTCACCCATGAAATTCTATCTTGGGCCTCTGCATCAGGCCAACACAGAACATATTTTTCATTTTTGGAGAAAATGTCTAATTGTTCACTGAGTGAACTCATAAAGTTAACGTGGTGGTGCTATCCATATACTATATGCATATATACAACTCAAAAAACTGCTGTCCATTTTGATCTCATTTTGTGTTGCATATTTACCAGGTTACTTCTCACTTAAAAAAATATCTTGGTCAGTATTTCTGAGTTATACCTTAAAGACATCTTACAGGCTCACACACAGATATAATCACTATTATATCAAACACATAGTTATTTCATAAGAGTCCATGTGCCTTGGTACACTTAGGGTGTTGAACAAAGTCTTACAATTATATTATGTTTTGGGTGAACTATCATTTTTCCCGTAATTTTGAAAACCATAGCTTACAAAAGATTCCACATACATATATAACTCCAAAATTGAATATTTTCTGTCTTTTCTTCAATATTTCCATGTTGTAGTCTTTAAAATGTGACCACTTGGTTGCACTTTTGTTCTATAAGTTTTGATATTTCCAAAATCCAAAGCAACAATGCTATTCAAGTTGACAATGCAAATAGTAGTCTTTTATAAGGCTAAATATCTTTGGCAGAAATGTGGAACTGTACACACATACACACACACATGTATGGGCTTATGAAAGTGTAGCACATTAATGCCAACTTAGCGCTAAATTCAGGGGAAAAATTTACAATACTCAGAAAATTGAATAAATACCTTTATTTGGTACATTGGGGAAGGTCCTCTTTGTATGGAAGTAAATGTCTGTCTTGCATGAAAATGTTGGACAGTATTATGGTTGGTTTGTGTCTAATTGTACCCCCAAGGCATCATGCAGTTATGGGAGAGACTTCTAGAGTTTGAGTTCATTTCATGATTCAGTGCTGGGATTATAAGTGTGAGTGCTACAACTATCCCGGTGCTGATAGCCTGAATGCAACATAAGAAAACATGCTTGTTCTCTGTTGGCATTGTTATGGTTGCATTCCATTTTCCTCTTTCTATTTTGCTGTTTTTTGCAACCATGATCTGTTGTCCTTTGGCAAGGGCCAGTCTGCCTTAGAACCAAATGAATATGGTCTGAAACTTTCTCAATTTTTGTGCTAAATAAACCTTTATTTACTTTTATAAGCCTCTTGGGAATGTGTTATTGGATAAGATAGGAAGAGTTTGGAAAGTGCTACAGGAGAAACACTAGAACACTAGAACAGCTTTGGCTATTCTGCAAGACAGATTTTGTTTGGAACAAGAAAGACCAGAAAGCTTATGAAAAACCTACCTATAAAGGCCCAGCTATGGATATTTCTTCTGGGAGAAAGACTGCATTGGTTGTTGGACTCTAGATGATGTGTGGCTTGGCAGAAAGTTTCTCTGAATTTTGTTCATGTCCAGAGACTTTGTGTGAGACTGACATTAAGCATGGAAGAGTGATGAAAATTGCAAAAGAAATTTTAAGGCAGTCAAAATTTGAGAGAGGTGCATAGTTGTTGAGAGCTTTTAGCCAGATTTACATTGCAAATCAAGACAAGAACACCCAGCAGGTTGATTAAAAATTTTGTGTTTGGCCAAAAAATAAGTACCAATAAAGCTGTGGACTGCAAAGATAAAGCTGTGGAGATCTCCATTGCTCTTCAGGAATAAGAGAGAAGAAAAGATAGCTTCAGGTTATCACAGTAGGTGGCAGGTCTTCAATCTTTGCATTCTCAGTACTGGCACGGTGAGGGACTTAGCTTGGAACAAAGCTACAGAGCACCATGTTCCAGATTGGAGGCAGTGGCCACACCACATTCCAGAATGGTGGCCAGCACAGAGAATTCATTTCTGGGAATTAGGGTAAGAGTGCTCAGCAATCCAGGCACTTGAACATTATAGCCAAAAGTGAAGAAACCCTGGCTGCTCTCCCAGCTTGGAGGTGACATTCACATCATCCATGTGGCATTGGTTTTAGTTGCATGTAGAACAAAAGAGTTCTGGGTTCAAGAAGGCTTCCACTTAGATTTCAGAAGGCTTAGGAGTCCAGGGAGTGTGTCTCTGAGAGGACAGTCTGTGAAGCAGAAAGGGAGAAGCTTAATTTGCAGTAGAGACTCCAGAAATTTGGAAAATCCAGGAATGTGGATCATCTATGGGAAACTGCAAGGAGGGTGAAAGTGGGGCTAAAAGTGAAGCCATCAGGGTTGTAGTAGGTCCAGATCCACTTGGAGCTTGCAATTTGATACTGATTGCTTTGGAAATTCCATTTTGAATTACAGACTTTGTTCACCTTTCAGGAGTTCACGCTTGCTTTGGTCCAAATGCTTGTCATCCTGATGTTTGTACTTTTTGGAATGGTGCTGTTTATCTTGTGTCTGTGACTATTGGCATTGTTTAACTTTTCATTTGTACAGGAGCTCACAGATAAAAGTTTGCCTTAGATCTTGAGGACACTTTCTATGACTTCTCTGAAAGCTGCAATTGTTAGGAACTTGTCCACTCTTTGAGATGGACTAAAATGCCTTTTGCATAAAAGAAGGTCCATTAGTCTTTTGGGGGGCAGAAGCAGAATCTTATGGTTTGTATCTAGTTTCCCCCAAAATTCTCATGTACTTATGGGGTAGACGTCTACAGTTTGTGATTAATTCATGATCCAGTGCTGGGATCATTGGTGTAAGAGATGCTGGGATTATGGGCGTGAGTGCTACTCCCAGCCTGGGGCAGATAGCCTGAAGGAAACATAGGGAGACAGACTTGCTATCTTTTGCCCTTCCTGCCATCATTCCTCCTGTTTGCTTTTTCCTGATGTGCTGTTTTCCACTGCCATGAACTGTTACCCGCTGCTATGAGCCAGTCTACCTTGGGGCCAGTTGAGAATGGATGGAAAGTTCCACAAACTGTGAGCTAAATAAATATTTCCTTCCTTAATTTTATGCATCAGGTGTTTGGTTCCAGTAATGAGAGAAAAGTAACCAAGACAGTTTTCCATGTAATTCTTCTCCTGCAAAAATGCCTGCTAAGCTATATTTTCTGGCATGATGGATGGATGGTGGGAAAATACTGCTAGAGCCACTACTACAATTAAAGATGTGCAGTTACATTTGAATGGGCCAAAAATTGTCCAGATTCTGGCACTCAAAAAAAGATAAGAATTGACAAACATACTCCTCTTGTTAAGTAATAAGTCTCTATGTATTAAAATCAAGAAAGACAGCAGCAAAATAGGTAGAAAGCAAAGATGACAAAAAGAGGAGTGGAGAAGTAATAGAAACAGGAACCCTCAATAATGCAGGCCTAAAGATTCAGGCCCAGGTGCCTTCCATAGTGATCAGTTACCTCAAATTCTAGGTGCTTCAGATTGTGGGTGGAGATCTTCAGTCCAGGTGATGACTGTGGTGGCCACCTGCTTCTGGCTCCAGGTGCTTCCATATGTGGTCAGACACCTGTAACTCCAGGGGCCTCCCATTTCATCTCACAATGTCTTGGATTTTCTATTCAACAATCATGGAAAGGCCAAATCTGCATGAGGAAAATTGGCTCCTTAGATCTTTTATTCTTTTGCAACTGCCTAGTTCTGTAACTGTTTCATGAATTTTTAATTTCTTTCATGAGACTGGTAAGGATAAGGGTGTAACTGAACATGAAGGATGCCTTATTGTACTAGAGTGCAGGAACATCAATCTAGATTTGTTCATGAAGTCCATTAATCCAACCTTGTAAGTAATTATCTCACACTGATAGCTAATGAGAAGAATTCCCTGGCTGTCTTGTCCCCACTTTGCAATTCCTGCTCATACCACATATGAAAGTGATGGCTAACCCACCCTCACTGGTGGCCTTTATAGGAAATTATTCCAACCAACACCAGCAGTTTAAAATAAAGCTGTTTATTGCATCCTGATGTCCTTAGTTTTCACTCTCTTCCCCCCAAAACAATTTGCCATGTCATGACAACCTCCTTAAGAGAAACATAGGCCATCAATCGGTTTGTGTTTGCAGTTGATTGAATGAAAGGGAATTGATCTCTCTTTCCCACTGTTCCTAACTATATTACTTCCAAAGCCAATAACTGGGTGTGTAGTTTTCTATTTGTCTGCTTTATTCTTGTGACACTGAAAAGGTTAATAGCATGCCTCCACATTTAGCTTGAGGAGAGGTGACATCCAACTTTGGATGAATGAGACATATTGCTGGTATAAGGGAACCTTCTGGCAGCCTTGCTGAGGTGACTATCGGTTTTCCAAGTGCAGTTGGTGGTTGTTTTATTTTTTTAAAAAAACTGCAATTTCAAAAGAAATGCTTATTCATCCTCTGCCATAAAGTTTTTATGCATGTGCATTCAAACAGATGATGACTTCAAAATTATCTTCTGTTCTTAATGTTTCAAAGACAGAACCCCACATGAATAAAACCATTACACAGAGACAAAGCTTTTCTGGAGATGCACCCACCCCTGAGCCATGCAAATTTCAAACTCTGACACCAGGCTGGGGAAATTATCAACTATACCCCAGCACACAAGCTAATGCTTCACAGCTGCTCTGTTTCTTTTGCGAGTAAGCCAACTTAGACCCCATTTCACAATGTGCTCACTTCAGCAATTAAGCTGGCATCCATGCCTGGCTATCTGCTAGCTTTGCAGTGGAACCTTGTTTTGTGTAAATTTTTGGTTTTTTGTTTTGCTTTGTTTTATTTTAGGGAAGAGTCTACAGGGCATTCAGGGCCTCACTACTAACTCAGACTTGTAATGATTTGTCTGTTTACAGCCTCCTAAGAGCAGGGATTACAGGTGCACATCACTATGCCCAGTCTCGTTCACCATCTCAGTGCATCCCAGGGGCAGGGCTGGCACAGCAGGCTCCAGGATCAGACTACCATCTCCTGCGCCTGCTTGCAGGTGCTTTAATCTGCTGAGCTATTTGGCTGGCCCTTTTGTTATTTTTAATTTCCATGTCTACACAGGCAAGGAACCACTTGATACTCTGTTACTATGACAAATATTTGTCATCTGAGAAGCTGGGAAGTCTTCTATATCACCTTGTTCTCTAATTCACACTGCTCCATTTCTTTCAATAGGAGGAAATTTTTTTTTATTTTAGGGAAGGGTCTACAGGGTGTTCATGGTCTCAATACTAGATCGGACTCATAGTGATCCCAAGAGCTGGGATTACAGGTGTGTGCCACCACACCCAGTCTGAATTGACTTCTTAGTGTGCCCTGGGGGTGGGGTCAGCCCTGGAAGCCCAGGGATTGAACCCCCATCCCTGCACCTGCTTGCAGGTGCTTTAATCTGCTGAGTTTTTTGGCTGGCCCTTAAGAGGAGGAATTTTTAATCAGTCAGTTATTGTCATTATTTTGCTTTTCTACATGTGCAATGGATTCAACTTTGCTTTAAATCTGTAGACATTTTTGCAAAATATTTTTTATATTTTCAAAAAAAATGAACATTTGGAAGTTTCATCTGTGAGTAGAAGACATAAAGGGAATAGAGTTGAAAATTACACACACTCTAAGTCAGATATAGAAATTTGAGGAAACTGAGCTACATTTTTTTCTTTTAACTCATTATTGAATAATAAAGTTGCCATGCCTCTTGTTTTTCCTTTGTTCTGTGCTTTAATTTTTGATAAGAAATGGGAGAATGGAACAGAAGAGAAGTAAACAAAGAGGAAACAAATGCCAAAATAGATTTCCCACAGTATATGAGCCCCAAAGTTGTTCTGAGAATATATGAATTCTGAGTGAACATTTTTTTCAAGTTTTCATCACTTTCAGTCCACTTGGATGTTCAAGGAAGACTTTTGAAGTGAGGTACCACATTTATTTTTATTTTTTGAAACTGACATGGATTTGTATTAGAACTGAAGCAAGATATTTAGTGCTGTTATAAAATTTACATTTCTCATATCTATTTGATAGAATATATTGTGAACCAGATGTCTTATTGTTGTTATGTGCCCATTTAATTATATTATAAACAAGGTAAATTCCAATAAACATACATTATCAGAGAGTGCTAAGATGTAGTGAGAATGCCAACAGTAAAATCTTTGAGCACTTATACTAGGGAGACTATATGATATTTACACATGAGTGTCTGGTTTATTTTACTTATATATCTTCAAGTGGCATCCACTTAAATATGAAGGCTTCAAGTTTATAATTCTTTTTTTATT
>NW_004524657.1:2115002-2119376 GCF_000260255.1 Octodon degus
CTGAGTCTTAATTGACCTTGGAATGCTAGGGCCAAAATGTTGGCTTTCCTTGTGGCCCTCCTTTTTCTCTAATTTTGGTCTGCAAACTTAGGTTGTAAACCCTCCAGAAGGGAAATTTATTGTTATTTCCATACAACCTAGGCTGTTAAGCTTAATGTCACTATCTGTCTGAATATCAAACATCTTAGGCATAACATGGAAAAGGTATATTTCATCAAATATTGATATGTTGCACTTTAAGTCCCTACAGAATGATGGAACAACATTTAAAAATTAGAATATATTTTAAAAGTAGGCACAAAGAATTATATATCTCTTATGTTTACACATAAGTCCAAAAATCTAATCATATACAACTTTGAAGAAGGACAGTCCCACAACATCCCTTTTCCTGTCTCCTGCCTTCATTAGCCCCCCCTCTTTATGAAAATTCATCTACCCGAGAGACAGCACAGCAGAAACTGTAATGTCATGACAAGCAGCATGTATTCAGAAGACCAGAATGACAGGCACTCCAAGCATTAACCTACTATTACAAATTGCCTTCTTCAGTGCAGTTGCTTAGTTCACAAGTGTCAGTATATGTAGTCAGTCAGGGTGAGAATCTTTCCAATTAACTGCTAGATTCAAAAATCTTTTGTGGATTCTCAGGATCAATGCCTTACCCATCTTCTACATCTAACTGTATGGCTTGTCACAGTCATGTTCCCTAGCTCTTCTTTCCCTCACTTCATTAGTTAGTCCTTGAGTTCTTGCTTTCCTTTTACTTGTATTATACCTTGCTATTTGTATTTCTTCTTTTGAGTTCTTATACTAGGGAAACTACGATATTTACACATGTGTGTCTGGTTTATTTCACTTATGAGTATATGTTCAAGTGGCATCCACTTCAATATAAAGGATTCGAGCTTATCATTCTTTATAGCTGAGTCTCCACTATATAAAAATATCACATCCTTTTCATTAGTTACTCAGGTGATGGGCATCTTGGTTGTTTCCAAGATTTGGCTATCACAAATTGTGCTGCTATAGACATAGGCACACAGATATCACTATGATACAAGATTTTCAGATCCTCCAGGATAATTCCCAGTAGAGGAAGAGCTGGTTTAAATGGGAATTCCAGTCCAAGTTTTCTAAGAAGTCTCCACTCTGATTTCCATAACAGTTGCACCAGTCCCACCAGCAGTGGAGAAGGGTTCCTTTTTCCCCACAGATTCTCCAACATTTGTTGTTGATTGATTTCTTTATGATAGCCATTCTTTTGGTGGTGAGATGATATCTCAATTTTGTTTTGATTTTAATTTCACGGATGGCTAGCGATGTAGAACATTTTTTATGTATTTATTGGCTTCTTTAATTTCATCCTCTGTGAAGTGTGTGTTCATCTCAGATGCCCATTTCTGGACTGGGTCTTTAAATTTTGGGGTCCTAGTGTTTTTTAGTTCATTATAAATTCTAGAGAGCAGGCCTTTGTGTGAGCACTTATTTGTCATGATTTTTTCCAAATTTGTTGGTTATCTTTTCACGTTTTTGGTAACTTCTTTTGACGTGCAAAAACTTCTCAGTAACAGCAGGTCCCAATTAATTCTTTCAAGTGTTTCCTGCGCAATTTGATTTTTGTTCATTTACTCTTTGCCTACCCCTATATCTTCAAGAGTTTCTCCTACTTTCTCTTCCAGGATATTTAGTGTCTCTGTTTCAATATTTAGATCTTTAATCCATTTTGATTTTAGCTTAGTGCATGGTGATAGACCTGGGTCAAGTATTTGTTTTCAGCATGTGGACAGCCAGTTTTCCCAGCACCATTTGTTAAAGAGGCTATCTTTCTTCCATTGAGTATGTTTGGCCCCTTTGTCAATGATAAGATAGCTGAGTGTGTTCGTAGGGACTTCAGTGTCTTCTAATCTATTCCATTGATCCTTAGGTCTATTTTGTTGCCAGTACCATGCTTATTTTATCACAGTAGCCTTGTAGTATAATTTCAAGTCAGGAATTTTAATGCCTCCTGACTTATTTTTATTGCCCAGGATTGCCTTTGCTATTCCAGGTCTTTTCTGGTTCCAAATAAATTTTAGGAATTATTTCTCTAGCTCTGTGTGGTACATTGGTGGTAGTTTGAGAGGGATTGCATGACATATGCATAGCAATTTTGGCTATCTTCACAGTTTTGGTTCTTCCTATCCAGGAGCATGGAATATCTTTGCATTTTCTGAAATCCTCTATGATCTCTTTTTTAAGAGTACTGTAATTTTCCTTGAAAACATCTTTGACTTCTTTAGTTAGATGAATTCCAAGGTATTTCATTTTCCTTGGTGCTACTGTAAAAGATATTGTTTGTATAATTTGTCTCTCAGTGTGTTTGTTGTCTGTGTAGGGGGATGCTATTGACTTTTGGGTATTGACTTTATAACCTGCTATGCTACTGAATTTCTGTATTAATTCTAGTAGCTCTGCATGGAGTTTTTGGGTCTTCAAAGTAAAGTATCATGTCACCTGCAAATAATGCTAATTTAACTTCTTCTTTACCTATTCTTATTCCTTTTATTTTTTTCTCTGTCTAATAGCTGTAGCTAATGATTCCAGAACTATATTGAATAGGAGTGGTGACAGATGTCATTGTTGTCTTGTACAAGATCTAAGAGTAAATGATTTCAGTTTTTCCCCATTTAGGATTATGTTAGTCTTTGGGTTTTCAAAATGTCTTTTACCATATTGAAGTAGAGGCCATCTATTCCAATTTTCTGTAGGACTTTGAACATGAATGAGTGTTGGATGCTGTCAAAAGCCTTTTCTGGATCAATGGAGAATGTCATGTGGTTTTTAGTTTTCCCTCTATTGATATAGTGTATTACATTTATAGATTTTTGAATATTGAACCATCCTTGCATGAATCCTACCTGGTCATGGTGTATAATCTTCTGGATGATTTGCTGTATTCTATTTGCTAGTATTTTATTGAGGATTTTTGCATCTATGTTCATGAGGGAGATCGGCCTGTCGTTCGCTTTCTTAGTTGTGTCTTTGCCTGTTTTTTGTATCAGTATACTTTCCTCCAGGAACGATTTTGGGAGGATTGTTTCCTTTTCAATTTCATGTAAGAGTTTGAGGAGTATAGGGACTACATCTTGTGTAAATTTCTTGGAGGATTCAGCTATGAATCCATCTGGACCTCGACTTTTCTTTGTTCATAGGTTTTTAATTACATCTCATATTTCATTGGCTGTTATTGGGCTATTGAGAGTGGTTATATCTTGTCGATTCAGTTGTGGTAATTTATACCTTTCTAGGAATCTGTCCATTTCATCTGTGTCTTCTGTTTTGTAAGAGTAAAGATTCTCAAAGTAGCTATTGATAATCTTCTGAATTTCCACTGGGCCTGTGTTAATTACACCCTTTTCATTCCTTATTGCTTGTATTTGAATTTTTTCTTTATTTTATTTCATGAGGTTAGCTAGGGCTTATCGATTTTATTTAATCTTTCAAAAAAACCAGCTTTTTGTTTTATTAATTCTTTGAATTATTTTCTTCCTCTCAAATGAATTAATTTCTGCTCTAATCTTTATGATTTCTTCCTGACCTTGGGGGTCTGGGTTTTGTTTGCTCTTCCTTTTCTAGTTGTTGAAGGTGCAGCATTAGGGTATTTATTTGTTCACGTTCTGTTTTCCTAACTCACTTTCAAAGCTATGTGTTTCACTCTGAGAAGTGCTTTAATTGTATCCAATAAATTCTGATAAGTTGTGCTTGAATTTTCATTGAATTGTAGATATTGTTGTATTTTTGTTTAATTTCGTGTGTCACCCATTGGTTGCTAAGTTCAGTGCCATTTAATTTCCATGTATTTAGGGATTTTTTCTGGGTTTTTGCCATTTATTTCCAGTTTCATTATACTGTGGGTAGATAATATGCATGGGATAATTTCTGTTATCTTACATATACATAAGCATGATCTATGGACCAGTATGTGGCTATTTTAGAAAATGACCCATGTGCAGCTGAGAAAAATGTGTATTCAGCTGTGTTTGAGTGGAGTAATCTGTATATTTCCATGAATTCCATTTGTTTCAAGCTCTGGTTCAGTTCTGTTATTTCTTTGTTAAGTTTTTGTCTGGTTGACCTATCTTTTTGGGATAACGGGGTGTTAAGATTTCCTGTTATGTTTGTGGTATTTGATATTAAATTTTTCATGTCCATTAAGATTTGCTTTATATAGTTGGGTGCTCCCCTGTTTGGTGCATACATATTTATGAGTGTTACCTCTTCCTCTTGAATTTTTCCCATAACCAGTATATAGTGGCCTTCTTTATTTCACTTGATCATTGGTGGTTTGAAGCTGAGACTGTTTGAGAATAGGATTGCTACCCCTGCTTTTTT
>NW_004524657.1:2119476-2120750 GCF_000260255.1 Octodon degus
TGTATACAGCATATTGTTGGATTTTGTTTCCTAATCCACTGTGCCAGTCTATTTCTCTTAATTGGTGAATTGAGTCCATTTACATTGATGGTTAGAACTGAGATGTATTGACTTACATTTGATGTGTGTTTAGCTTTTGTCATTACTCCTTTTTCTCCTATGTTTAATTGTTTCCCCTATTTAGTTGTTTGCTTCTGATCTCATTTGTGGAGTTCTGATCATTTTGGTCCCTCTCTAGAACATCTTTCAGTTGCCTGTGTAGGGTTGGCTTTGTCATAATGAAATTCTTTAGTTGTTCTGTGTCATGGAAGTATTTCACTTCTCCATCAGACTTGAAAGAGAGTTTTGCAGGGTATAGTAATCTGGGCTGGAATTTGTTTTCATAGAGGACTTCAAGTATTCTGCTCCATGCTCTTCTTGCCTTCATGTTTTGTAAAGAGAAGTTGGCCATGATTTTGATGGGTTTTCCTTTGAATGTTATCTTCTTTCCTCTAGTGGCTTTTAGAATTTTATTCTTGTGCTGAATTTCTGGGATATTGGCTATTATATGTCTCGGTGTGTTTTTAATTGGTTTGAGGTTACTTGGCATTCTATATGCTTAGGTTACCTGAATTTCAGATTGTTTCCTCATATTTGGGAATTTTTATGCTATTACTTCTGCCCATCTTTTTAAAAATTATCATTTGTATTGACTCCTTCTTTCTCATTGATGTCTATTAGTCTCACATTGTTCACCTTTGCATTGTCTTGCAGGTGATGGATTATTTTTTTCCTGCATCCTACTGGTTTTTAAGAGATCCTTTCTCAACTTTTCACTAGCTGCACCAGCATCTTCAAGATCTGAAACTCTGTCTTCACTTTCACTTAAATGGTTTTGCAAGCTTGTGATTGAGATTTTAAATTCCTCTATATCTCTTTGACTCTGCTTCATGTGATTTATTTCTTTCCTGTATTGCTCATTCAAGAAATTTGTCATTTTTCTAATGTCCTCTATTTTTCTAATCAGTGACTTCTTTAGAATCAGTGACTAATTCTTTTTTCATAATTTTATTGATAAACAAATAGAAATGAGCCAGTTTCAAATCAATTCGCTAGGACAGTTTCAATAATTAACACACTGCATACATTCTTCTTAGGGGTTAAATACTGTACAAGATGCAGACTTGAGATCCTATTTACAAACACCATTAGAACAAAGCATTCTATTCATTAAGAGAATGCAACTATATATCTATCCTAACCACTTTGAATACACAGATAAAAAATGGACATTC
>NW_004524657.1:2135554-2136041 GCF_000260255.1 Octodon degus
TTCTCAAAGTAGCTATTGATAATCTTCTGAATTTCCACTGAGTCTGTGGTAATTACACCCTTTTCATTCCTTATTTCTTGTATTTGAATTTTTTTTCTCTGTTTGAAGATGTTAGCTAGGGGCTTATCAATGTTATTCAGTGTTTCAAAGAACAATCTTTTTGTTTTTTTAATTCTTTGAATTGTTTTCTTCCTCTCAATTGAATTAATTTCTGCTCTAATCTTTATGATTTCCTCCCATCTTTGGGCTCTGCGTTTTTTTGCTCTTCCATTTCTAGTTGTTGAAGGTGCAGCATCAGGTATTTATTTGTTTCTTTCCTGTTTTCCTAATGTGTGAGTTCACAGCTATGAATTTCCCTCTGAGAACTGCTTTCATTGTATCTCATAAATTACGAAAATTTGTGCTTGAATTTTCATTGAATTGTAGATATTGTTGAATTTCTTGTTTAATTTCATCTGTGACCCATTGGTTGCTGAGTAGGGTGTCA
>NW_004524657.1:2137127-2148968 GCF_000260255.1 Octodon degus
TGCAGTTATAACCTTAGCACCTACTGAAGTTCAGGTGCAGATCTACAAAGTTTGGATTTATCCAGCTGTGCCTGGCATGGTTCTCGTTGCTGTGCTCAGCTCCTTCCTGCTGCTGCCCTTCGTGCTGAACCTGTTGTGCCCCTCTGTCAAGATGTTCTGCTCCTGGACTAGCTGAGCGGTTTTGTCCCCTACTCTCTCTGCAGGGATTACAGCTGCAAGGTTTCACTATAGGCCTGTATGCCAGGCCTGAGCTGAGTCTGGAGGGGACAAGGTGGAGTAGCGGGGAGAGGAAGCTCTCCCACATACTCACCAGGCCTGAGCTAGAACTGTATCTGAGTGTTCCTAGAATGCGGCAGATATTCCTACTCAGAAGGTGGGCTGGCGAGGTGCTGGGGAGTGTTGCAGGGCCTCAAGGGGTGTAAGACGGCCTTACCCATGCTGCACGCGGGTTGGGACTGGCAGGTCCCACCGGCGCAGGGTAGGCAGAAGCTCTCCCACATACTCACTGGGGCATGGGCTAGGACTGGATCTGGGGGTTCCCAGAACACGACAGAAATTCCTACTCAGTGGGTGGGGTGGGGGGATGCTGCGGAGTGGTGGGGGGCATCCCAAGTGGGTGGAAGAAGGGCTCACCCACGCTGAACCTTGGCTGGGACCGGCAGATCCCGCTGGTGCAGGGTAGCTGGAAGCTCTCCCACACACTCCCTGGGCCTTGGACTGGATCTCAATATATCAGTCTTAACAGCAACAACTGAAAAGAAGTTAGAAAGATTAAATAGTATAGTGAATAATTGCAACATTAGTATCTGAACATTTAATAAAAAACTACTCAATAATAATCAAGAAGAATATAGAAAATTTGAATGATATCATCAACTAACCTGACACACTTGAACCAGAGTACTCCACATTATGCAACATTTTGAGTGTACAGAATATCCATTTTTATTTTTTCTCATTAAATAAACCATTAGATATACACAAATTATACACAGTATGTTATAATAATTAAATTAGAAATCAGTAATAAAATGCACCTGTGAACATTCCAAATGCTGTAAAAATAAGATTTCACTTCTAAATAACCCAAATCAAAGAAGTAATTGGAAAGAAAACTGGAATATATTTTGTATGAAAGATAAAAATGGATGTCCACAGTATAGAACACAGAGAAAGAAGTGTTTTGGAGAGAAAATCATAGTTTTATCTGATTATAAAGAATGTTGATAACAAAATATATGAAATTCAAATGTATGAAATTAGAGGGGAGGAAACCTTCCATGAACATGTCTATAATCCCAGTACTCTGGGCTGTAAACGTGGAAGATTTGAAGTTCAAAGTCAAAATGAACAGCTTATGAACTTAACAAATCTTCCTTTAAAAAAAGAAATTTGAATAAAGCTAAGGTGATAGCTCAAGCCTGGGTTCATCTCCCAGTAGAAGAAAAAAAATTAAATAGTAGAAATATTATGCCTTGTATTTAGATGTTTCCATAAAGCTTGATAAGGACATAGGTGTAGCTCTCCAGTAGTGGTTGATCTAGTGTTTGCAATGCTGTAATTAACTGGGTGATTCTGGTATTAATGATATATGATTGCTACATTATTTTCCTTATTTATTTGTGATAATTCTGGGTGTGGATAATAGGAAGGCCTATCCTTGGATTGAGTGCTACTTCCTAAGTGCATGGAACCTGGCCAAACACAAGGTGCAGAAAGGGATTTGATGCCTATGATTGTTGCTTGCTAATTTGCTACATTGATATTTGTTGCCTCACTGCCTTCTGCCTGTAGTGAACTCTTTATCTCCTACTGTGCCACCATGCCTTTCCCTCCATCAAATATGAACAGAAACCTCTGCAAACTATGCCTCACAAGAAACACTTCTTCCTTTACTTTGTGATGTTTGGTAACTTGTCTCAGTAGCAAGAAAAGTAACAGACAAAAAAGACAGTCAATGTGTCTTTTGGAAATTACTTGATTAACAAATCTTGTTCTTTTCAAAAAGTTTTAGCTAAATGGATGATATGCAAACAAAATGCAAATGAACAATACTTGAAATTAAAACAGACAATTGGAGATTCTACAGTGACTAAACAAAACAAAGGGTCCTACAAACTGGAAATATTGGAGCTCTTCCTTATGGACAAACTTGGTTTCAGCTTGTATCAAGAAGTTCCAAAAGAGCCTGATGAAGTCAGAGATAGTCTTCTTCAGAGGTGGCTAGATCTTTTGTGGGTGATATTCAGATTCACTGGTGAAACTTTGCAATCCCAGCACTGTAGAGGTGCATGCAGGAATGCTAGAAGTTGAAGGCTCACCTGGAAGATGCTAGGAAGATAACTAAGCAGCTTAAGCCCTTGCCTGGCATGTGCTTAGCACCAAACCTCTATACAAAAGATCAGAGGTCAGTGCTACACAAAATGACAAAGAGAAGGAGAGAAATGCAATCTCAGGTGCCAAGCCCACCCAGAACAAGTGCAGAGGACACTAGCACAGAAGAAATTGAGAATCACACAGCTGAAATGTCTGAAACAATAGCCTATGAGGTAAAGAAACAACTACAGAAAGGTACAGATGAACTCAGATCAGAAATAACCTCGCAAATAAAAAAAGAAATCTCTGTATTAATAGCATGTGATGTAAAGAATCAAATGCAGAAAAATATACATAAAATCAGATCAGAAATAATCTCTGAAGTAAAAGAATTAATAACAGTTTCTCAAGAAGACAAAGTTAAAAAAAATTAGAGGAAATTAGAAAAATGATGGATTTCTTCAATGAGGAATACAGGAAAGAAATACAACGCATGAAGCAGAGCCAAAGAGATATAGAGGAATTTAAAATCTCAATCACAAGCTTGCAAAACCGTTTGAGTGAAAGTGAAGATAGAGTTTCAAATCTTGAAGACACCACTGCAGCTAGTGAAAAGGTAAGAAAAGATCTCTTAAAAACAACTAGGATGCAGGAAAAAAATAATTCGTCACCTGCAAAAGATGGAAAGATGAACAACATGAGATTAATAGGCATCAACGTGAAAGAAGGAATCAATACAAACGATAGAAAAAGAATACAGGCAGAAGCAATAGCAGAAAACTTCTCAAATATGAGGAAACAATCTGACATTCAGGTAACCGAAGCATACAGAACTCCAAATAGTTTCAACCCAATTAAAAACACACTGAGACATATAATAGTCAAGATCCCAGTAATCCAGGACAAGAACAATACACTGAAAGCTGCTAAAGAAAAGAAATATATTACATTTAAAGGAAAACCCACCAAAATAATGGCAGACTTCTCTTCACAAACCATGAAGGTAAGAAGAGCATGGAGCAGAGTACTTCAAGTCCTCCATGAAAAAAATTCCAGCCCAGATTACCATATTTTGGAAAACTCTTTCAAGTTTGATGAAGAAGTAAAATAGTTCCATGACAACAAACAACTAAAGAATTTCATGATTACAAAGCCAACCCTACACAGACTATTAAAACGTGTTCTGGAGAGCGACCAAAATGATCAGAACTCCATGAATGAGAACAGAAGGAAACCATTAATTATGGGAAACAATTAAACACAGGAGAAGAAAGAGAAACAACAGCATGTAAATAACATGTCAGTCATAAGTCAAAACATTTCAATTATAGCCATTAATATAAATGGACTCAATTCACCAATTATAAGAAACAGACTGGCACAGTGGATTAGGAAACAAAATCGAACCATATACTGTATACAAGAAACACACTTAACTCATAAAGGAATTCATAGGATCAAAGTCAAAGGATGGAATACAGCATTACATGCCCCAGCACCTCAGAAAAAAGCAGGGGTACTAATCTTGTTCTCAGACTGTCTCAACTTGAAACCAAGAACAATCAGACAAAATAAAGAAGGCCACTATATACTGGTTAGGGGAAAAATTCAAGAGGATGAGGTAACAGTCGTAAACATGTGTACACCAAAGACAGTACAAAAAGCACCCAACTATATAAGACAAACCTTAATGGACTTGAAAAATCTAATATCCAATACCACAATCTTAACAGGAGACCAAAACACCACCTTATCTGAAAAAGAGGTCAAGCAGACAAAAAATTAACAAAGAAGTTTCAGAACTGAATCACAGATTAGCATGAATGGACTTAGTGGACATGTACAGAGTGTTCCACCCAAACACAGCTGAATACACATTTTTCTCAGCTGCACATGGCTCATTTTCCAAAATAGACCACATACTGGTCCATAGGTTATTCTTAACTATATGCAAGAAAACAGAAATTATCCCATGCATATTATCTGACAACAGTGCAATGCAATGAAATAAATGACAAAAGAAACCAGGAACCCCCACAAAATACATGGAAATTAAACAACACTCTACTCTGCAAGCAATGGGACACAGATGAAATTAAACAAGAAATTCAACAATACCTAAAATTCCAGGAAAATTCAAGCACAAATTATCAGAACATATGGGATGTGATGAAAGCAGTTCTCAGAGGGAAATTCATAGCTGTGAATGTGAGTTAGGAAAACATAACAGGAACAAATAAACACCCTAATGCTGCACCTCCAAAAAATAGAAAAGGAAGAGCAAACCAAACCCAGACCCCAAAGATGGGAAGAAATCATAAAGATGAGAGCAGAAATTAATTCAATGGAGATGAAGAATACAGTTCAAAGAATTAACAAACAAAAAGCTGGTTCTCTGAAAGATTAAATAAGATTGATAATCCCCTAGCTAACCTCATCAAAAGAAGGGAAAAATTCAAATACAAGCAATAAGGAGTGAAAAGGGTGTAATTACCACAGACCCAGGGGAAATTCACATTATCAATAGCTACTTTGAGAGTTTTTACTCTCAAAGAATAGAAGACATAGAAGTAATGGATAGATTCCTAGAAAAGTGCGAATTACCAACGCTGAATCAAGAAGATAAAACAACTCTCAGTAACCTAATAACAGCCAATGGAATATGAAATTTAATAAGTCTACTGACAAAGAAAAGTCCAGGTCCTGATGGATTCACAGCTGAATTGTATAATAAATATATGGAAGATATAATCCCTATACTACTCGAATTCTTCAATGCAATTGAAAAGGAAGCAATCAACCCAAAAATCATTCCTGTTGGGAAGTCGTATATTGATACCAAGAGCAGAGAGAGACACAACTATAAAAGAGAACTATAAGCCAACCTCCCTCATGAACATAGGTGCAAAAATCCTCAACAAAATCCTAGCAAATAGAATGCAGCAAATCATCAAGAAGATAATACACCATGACCAGGTAGGATTCATCCCAGGAATGCAAGGATGGATCAATAGTTGAAAATCTATAAATATAACACACCATATCATTAGAGTCAAATCTAAAAACTACAAGATCATTTCAGTTGATGCAGAAAAAGCTTTTCATAAAGTCCAACACTCATTCATGTTCAAAGTCCTACAAAAAATTGGAACAGATGGCCTCTACCTCAATCTTATAAAAGCCATTTATGACAACCCAATGACTAACATCATTGCAAATGAGAAAAACTGAAATCTTTTACTCTTAGATCTGTTACAAGACAAGGATGTCCTCTATCACCACTCCTTTTCAATATAGTTCTGGAATCATTAGCTAGAGCCATTAGACAGAGAGAGAGAGAGAGAGAAAAAAAAAAGGAATAAGAATAGGTAAAGGAAAATTTAAATTATCATTATTTGCAGATGACATGATATTTTACTTGGAAAACTCAAAACACTCCAACAAGAAGCTACTAGAATTGATAGACACATTCAGTAGCATAGCAGGATAGAAAGTCAATACCCAAAAATCAATAGCATTCCTCTACACAGATAAAAACACACTGAGAAGGAAATCAGAGAAACAATACATTTTACAGTAGCACCACAGAAAATGAAATACCTTGGAATTAATCTAAATAAGTCTAAGATCTTTTCAAGGAAAATTACAGTACTCTGAAAAAAGAGATTATAGAGGCTCTCAGAAAATGGAAAGATATTCTCTGCTGCTGGATCAGAAGAACCAACACTGTAAAGATGACCATACTGGTAAAATTTCTGTACAAGATTTAATGCAATTCCTATCAAACTACTACCAACATACCTCCAAGACCTAGAGAAATCATTCCTAAAATTTATTTGGAACCAGAAATGATCTAGAACCTCAAAGGCAATCCTGGCCAACAAAGACAAGGCAGGAGGTATTACAATTCCTGACTTGAAATTATACTACCAAGCTGCTTTGATAAAATCAGCATGGTACTGGCAACAAAAAAGACTTGAGGATCAGTGGAATAGATTGGAAGATGTAGAAGCCTCTATGAGCACACTCAGCCACCTGATCTTTGACAAAGGGGCCAAAATACTTACTGGAAGAAAGACAGCATCTTTAACAAATGGTGCTAGAGAAATTGGCTGTCTACATTCCAAAAACTAAAACTTGACCCAGATCTATTACCATGCACTAAGCCAAAGTCAAAATGGATTAAGGATCTAAACATTAAAACAGAAACACAAAATCTTCTGGAAGGCAAAGTAGGATAATTCTTGAAGACACAAGGATAGGCAAAGTGTTCATGAACAAAAGTGAAATAGCACCAGCAATATTTGAAAGAATTAACAACTGGGACCTCCTCTTATTGAGAAGTTTTTGCAAGTCAAAAGAAATTACCAATAAAGTGAAAAGATAGCCCACAAATTTGGAAAAAATATTGACTAATTAGCACTCAGACAGAGATCTGCTCTCTAGAATTTATAAATAACTAAAAAACATTAGGGTCCCAAAATTTAAGGACCCAATCCAGAAATGAACATCCGAGATGAACACCCACTTCTCAAGGATGAAATTAAAGAAGCTAATAAATATATGAAAAATTGCTCCACATCACTAGCCATCAGTGAAATGCAAATTAAAACAACATTGAGATATCATCTCACCCCAGAAAGAATGGCTTTCATAAAGAAATTAACCAGCAACAAATGTTGAAGAGGCTGTGGTGAAAAGGGAACCCATCTCCACTGCTGGTGGGTGTGTAGACTGGTGCAATAGTTATAGAAATCAGAGTGGATACTTCTTAAAAAACTAGGATTGGAAATCCCATTCAAACCAGCTATCCCCCTACTGGGAATTTTTACAAAAGAAGTGAGAACATTGTATCATGGTGATATATTTATACCTATATTCATAGTAGCACAATTTGTTGTAGCCAAATCTTGTAAACAACCAAGATGCCTGTCACCTGAGGAATGGATGAAAAAGATGAATTACTTTTATATAGTGGAGTATTATTCAGCTATAAACAATCATAAAGTTAAAACATTTATATTTAAATGGATGCCACTTAAAGACATACTCATAAGTGAAATAAACCAGACCCACATGTGTTAACATCATAGTCTCCCTAGTATAAGAGCTCAGAAGAAGAAATAAAAATATAAAGATATAACACAATGAAAGGAAAAGTGAGAACTCGTGGATTGGACAATGAAGTGAGGGCAAGGAGAAAAGCTAGGAAACATGACAGGGGCAAAGCCATACATTTATGTACACAAGATGGGCAATGATCCTGAGAATCTTCAGCATCTTTTTGAAACTAGTAGTTAATGGTAGGAATCTCACCTTGACTATATATGTTGATACCTGTGAACTAAGCAACTGTGCTGAAGACAGCACTGTGTAATGGTAGGGTCATGGTTGGAATGCCTGTCATTCTGGTCTTTTACGTCCATACTGTCTGTCATGACATACAAATTACTGCCAAACTGTCTCTCAAGTAAATATTTATTTTTTTAAAAAAGGATAATAAATGAAGACAAGGGAGAAGAAAAAATCTCACAGGACTGTACTGCTACAATTATGTATATGGTTAGATTTCTAAATTTCTGTAAAATATGTAACTGTTTATTCCTGTTTTTAAAAATATTTTTTGAAATTTTTTTCTTCATATTCTGTAGGGACTTAATGTTTAACATATCAGGCTTTCACAGAGAGCAAATTGGTCGAGCAATGGCCGTGACTCATCCACATGGCTGACACTGACAAAAGATCTACAAAGTGCAGTACAGGGTTACAGGATAAATCCTGAGGGGACTTGACTGATCTTATGAGACACAAAAGTTACATTTTTTGTTATATAGGTCTTGTTTTATCTGGGTCTTAACCATCCATCAGAAAAGTATAAAAATGAGATATATAAAGTAAAGCCATATTAATATGCTGAGCTGTGAAAGGCTCAAGTCAACAACTTCTGCAGTCAACTCACTACTATTGTGGACTGCTGGACTGTGATGAATTGTTTTGCTGAATTCATGCACCCATAGTATTTAAATGCCAATTGAATACCCATCTCTGACAGGACTAAACAAGAAGAGGAGATACAAAGGTAGGACCATTTTGTATTTGTATATACAGAATAGTTAGGATAGATATACAGCTACTTTTTCTTCATTCAATGAGAAGAAAGATTTGTACTAATAGTGTTTGGACAGGATATTCTGCCTACTTCTTGTACTTTGGATAATCACTAAGAAGATAACAATGTGCAATGTTTTAATTATTGAAACTGTCCTATTATTCAGCTTTGAAACTGTCTCATTGATATTTGTTTCTCAATAAAATAAAAAAGTTTAATGTATCAATACTTGATGGAAAATACCTGTTCCATGTTATGCCTAAGATGTTTGATATTCAGGCAGAGAGTGAGGTTAAGCTCAACTGCTTATGTTGTACATAATAATAAGCTTTCCTTCTGGAGGGTTAACAACTTAAGTTTGAAGTCCAAAAATTAGAGGAAAAGAAGGGCTACGTGCACAGCCAAAATTTTGGCCTAGCCCTTCATATCAGTGAAGACTCAGGACATAGGAGAACCTGTACTACAACATCATGTAACTCAGTTGTGTTCCAAATTATCTGATTGATGAGATTATGGAGCCACAGAGGAAAGTGATTGACCATGTAGAGTGTGCCTAAGGGGAGTCACTTGGAGAGAAAACATTCTCTCAAGCTTTCATAGAGAGCAAATTTGCAAAGCAATGGCCGTGACTCATCCACATGGCTGACACTGAAAAAGGTTCTACAAACTGTGGTACAGGGTTTCAGGATGAATCCTGAGGGGACTTGACTGACCTTATCAAATACAAAAGTTCCATTTCTTGTTATATAGGTCTTGTTTATCTTGGTCTTAACAATCCATCAGAAAAGTATAAACACAAAATATAAAAAGTAAAGCCATATTAACATGCTGAGCTGTTAAAGACTCAAGTGAACATCTTCTGACATTGCCATTCTTATTGAAAACCCACTACTATTATGGACAAGTGGACTATTAGAATATTTTTCTGAATTTACGCACCTAAAATATTTAAATGACAATGGAATACCCTTCTCTGACACAACTAAACAAAAAGGGGGATACAAGTGAACAATCATTTTATATCTGTATATTCAATATAGTTAGGATTGATATGCAGCTGCATTCTCTTAATTCATTGAATAGAAAGATTTGTTCTAATAGTGTTTTAAGATAGGATATCATGTCTTCCTATTTGCAATGAATAACCACTAAGATAGAAAAATGCTACTTATTAATTATGGAAACTGTTCTTGTAATCTGCTTTTAAACTGTCTCATTGCTATTTTTTCTCAGTAAAATTATTTAAGAAATAACTGAAAAGGAAAATAAATAATAAAACCACAGCAGAAATTAATGAAGTTTAGACTAACAGTAAAATAAAAGGACCAATGAAGCAAAGAATTGGTTTTTTGAAATGGTATACACAAATGGTGTAGTGGTCCCCCTGTTTACAGCCTTCCAAGAGCTGGGATTATAGGCACGTACCACCACACCCAGTCTTCTCCATTATGTTTAAAAAGCAGTTTCTTTATTTTCTCTTATGGACATATTGGGTGCTTCTAAGATTTAGCTGTTACAAATTTTGCTGCTACAAGTGTGAGTGAGCATGTATAAAGGATATGTGTCTAACTTTTGTTGGAAGACCTCAGAAAAGGAATAGCTGGATCAAATGAAATTTTTATTTTTATTTTATTTTTTTAATGTATTTGGTTGTTGCAAGGTTTCACTATGCAGCTCAGACTCATGGTGATCCTCCTGCCTTCAGCCTCCCTGGGACTGGGATTACAAGCATGCACCACTATGCCTAGCCTCTGGCCAGCTCAGCCCACCCTGGGGGCAGGGCTGGCACAGCATGTGGTGCTGGGGATCCAACCAGGGTCTCTGAGCTTTCCTAAGCTTGCCTAAGCAGGCTCTTTAGTCTGCTGAGCTGTCTGTCTGGCCTCCAAATGGAATTTATACTTTCTGTTTTTTGAGGAATCCCCATATGGATTTCTAAAGTGGTTATACTAGTTTACAACTCTACCAATACATGTAGAAGGGTTCCTTTTTCTCTGCAGCTTCTCTACAGTTATTACTGATTTCTTGATAATGACCTCTCTTTCTGGGATAAGGTGGAAATTCAGTGTTGTTTTAATTTGCATTTTTTTCTAATGGCCAGTGATGCTGAGTATTTTTTGGTGCATTTTTTTGACCATATGTACTTCTTTTGTGAAGTGACTATACATCTCTCCTGCCCATGTTTTGATTGGGTCTTTTATTTTGAAGAATATATATTGGGTCTTTTATTTTGAAGAATATATATATATATATATCCATTGAGCTATCTCCCCAGACCTCATCTTTGTAATTTCTTTATACTTGCTTTGGGTTCAGATTTTTCTTGTTTTTCTAAGATCTTGAGGAGCATAATTAGGTTAGTTATTTGGGCTAGCTCTGATCTTCTGATTTGGGTATCACAGTTATAAACTTCCCTCTTAGGACCATTTTCATTGTGTACCATAAATTCTGGTATGTTGTACTGGAATTATTTAGTTTTAGAAACGGTCTTATTTCTTTCTGACTTCTTGTGTAATCAACTGTACTTAAGAGTGTAATGTTTAGTTTCCATGAACTTGAACAATTTGTTTTATTTTTGTCACTGATTTTTAGCTTCATTGTACTATGATCTGATAATATGTATGGTGTAATTCCAATTCTTTATATTTACTTAAGCTTACTTTATTGGCTATGGTCTATTCTGGAGAGAGTTTCCTATGCTACTGCAAAGAATGTGCATTCATTTGCTATTAGGAGAGTCACTGTAGATAATAAGTCCATTGGTTTGAAAATTTTGTTCAATTCTGATATTTATTTGTTTTTTTTTGTTTAGTTGATCTATTTGTCATAGTAGCACATTACAGTCTTCCAGTATAATTGTGCTTATGTGTATCTGACATTTTACAAGCAGTCATACTTGCATTATGAAATTGTGTGCAACAACTTTTGGCACATTCATGTTATAATTCTTACTTCTTCATGGATTGTTCCCTTAACCAATATATAGTGAGCTTCTGTGCCTCTTTTGTTCAATTTTGGCTTAAAGTCCACTTGGTCTGAAAGTATAAGTACACTTGCCTTTTTACCAAGTTTTTGCTGTAGGAAAATTGTTTTCTATCCTTTGATTTTCAATGTATCAATTTTTAGATTTAATTTGTTTCTTCTACACAGCATATTGTTGGGTTTTGTTTCTTGACCCATTCTGCTAGTCAGTTTTTAATTGGGGAACTGAGACCATTCATATGTAAAACTATTTTTTTTTTTTTCAATGAAAGCAAATTTCTTTTAATGAAAACTCAGAATTAAACTTCAGAGGGACCCAACGTCATACTTCCATTCGGGGACTTGATACAAAAAATTTAGTTTGAACTGCTATTAGCAGGTGGCAGGAGCCACCTTCAAATGAATCTTCAAATTGGAAAATACTGCTTCACCACCTG
>NW_004524657.1:2150193-2154899 GCF_000260255.1 Octodon degus
TACCCCCCTCGCCTCCCACTCGCGCGCAGCGCGCACTCCCACTCTCTCCAGCTACGCTAGAAAGGAATATGAAGCAGCGGCGGCCACTCTTGCCTCCTCCTCGCTTTAATGGCGCCGCCGCGGACCACCTAAAATGGCCGACGGAAGAACGGCGCGTCCCGGTCACGTGATGTCAGAGCGCGCCCTTTGCGCCACCCCCGCCCCCTCCGCCGCTATTCCCCCCCCCCCGTAAAACTATTATTGTTGATAGGCATTGATGCATTAGCCTATTAGCTTAGTTTACTTATGCTAATTTCCTTTTGCTTCTACTTACCTACCCCCCCTTACCTGCCATGTTCACTTTATTAGAGTTCTTATCATTGTTAGCTCCATTGCCTCATTCTAGTACAGAAAAGTTTTTGAGTGATGATTTAGCTGGTCATGAGTTTCTTTCGGTGCTCATTGTCATGGAAATATCTTACTTCTACAACGATTGTCAAAGATAGTTTTGCAGGACGTCAGCCTGGGTTCAACTTATTTTCTTTAGGGCATGAAACACTTTATGCTAAGGTCTGCTTGTCTAAGTGTTGAGATGTCTACTGCAACTCCAGTGGGCTTCATCAAATGGCCTTCAAGATTCTGCTCTTGTGTTGGACTTCTGGAATTTTTGACTGTGATGTGTAGTAAATAGATAATTTCACTGATTGGCTGCTTGGGGTTGTATATGCCTCACTTATCTATATATTACATTCTTTCCCCTTACTAGGAAAGTTCTCTGATACTTAAAGCAACAGTATTTTTTGATGCTATGTGTGCTCTCTTCTGATTTTTCACTAATTTCATTTAATCTTAGGTTTGCATAATCTATTCACTTTTTGATCCATTTTTATGTTCTCTTGTTACTATTAAGGTTCCTCTCATTATCTGGTCACTAACAACATGCTTCTCTTCTAGTTTTGACAGTCTTCACTTCGGTCACTTTTTTGGCCCATACTCTCAACAGAATTTTTAATCCTTCTATGGACTCTAATTCACTTCTGTGCAGGTTATTTCAATTTTTTATTTGTTGTTTGTTGTTTGCTTTTTAAATTAAATTTTGAGCTAGACTCTAGCTATGTAGTTCAGACTGACCTTGAACTCAGTATGCAGGCGAGGCTGGCTTTGAACTTCTGGCAATCCTCCTGCCTCAGCCTCCCCAGTGCTGATTATGGGGCACGCCATTAAGTCCAGTTACTCATGCAAGTTTTGTAATGTTTTGTTGATCTCTTTTATCTTAGGGACTCTCTCAGACTCCTGATGATTTTTTAAATTGACCCATTGCTTTACCACTGAGCTATAACCCTAACCCTAAACATATTAAGTAAAATGTTGCAATAATTTGAATTTTGTGGTAAAATAATATTCTATCATACTTCATACTATCTATCAACATAAGTTCTTATTGCTGATTATTCAAGCGAATTTTATTCATTATAACCAAAGCTGTATATTTCAATATCTAAGTGGTCAATCTAAATGATTTTATCATCATACTTCTTTTCTAATTGGCAGAAGAGTTTCCTTCCAGACGCCCATGAAAAGGCAGGACTTGGAAGATGACCAGGGAGATGATTCCTTGGGCATGGTGTGTGTGCTTCCTTAGGACTCAGTTTCTCTGATAACATGGTGGGAGAGGGGCTCGTGGCATGGGGTTGAGATTTGGAAACAGCTGGAAATCCATGTATAATGCATGTGCCACCAACAGAGCATATGGTTAGGATCTCTAGAACTGTTTAGTTCTTTGGGAGTTCACGTTTATATGAGTTCATTGTTTAACTGTTACCTTACAGAGGTTGCCTATATTAGATGTTTTTTCAATTACCTGAAAAAAGTGACTTTATTTTGGAAGCAGCCTTCATTGGTGCAAACTCAGCTTTTTGCACACAAAGGTAAAGACAGGATATGGATGAATTTGGGTGTACCGATTAGCAGTCACAGACTTTTTGGTGGTAATTTACGAATAAATGTTTTGTGTTATCAATGTGATGTGAAACAGACTCCTGTGCTAGACTGAACAATTGCTTGGAGTTATTGAGGGCCAGGGGAAACGTTTATAGTTAGATGATAATGAAGAGGAAAGAGCTAAGATCCAGAGGGGTGAGCTTCTGCTGGTGGGGGCAGTCCTTCCTCCCCTACTCAGCTTTCAGATCTGATCTCTCTATTCTTTAAAAAAAGTACCTGACATGCTGAAAAGACCTAGTCTTCCTATATAACTGGCTGCATTCAATCTGCTTTCCCCTTCCAAAGTGTTCAAAACATCTTGCTAAATTCCGTACACGTGGAGTTCAAGAAAATTGTGGTGCAATAAAAAAAAGTACTTTGGATAATTAAAAGATTTTTTAGTAGTGTCAAATTTTATATAGATTACATAGTATTTTTATTTTATTATCAGTTCCTTAACCCAAGGAAAAAAATACATTGCTATTGTGGTACGTTTGAAGTGTATTTCTTAATGAATTTCCAAAATAATGTGATGAGTTCCTGAATGTGCACTTTAAAGTGTGAGACTTCTGGGCTGGGGATGGGCCTTAGTGGTGCATGTGTAGCAGGTGTGAGGCCCAGTTTTAAAAAGGAATTTTTTTTCTGGTACTGGGGATTGAACTCAGAACCCTGTGTTTGCCAGGCAAGTGTTTATTCTATGGAGCTATCTCCCTGGTCCTTAAAAAGGGATATTGATGAACTGAAGATAGCTGTCCTCTGACCTTCCTTCCACCATTCTTCATGCATGAGATCTTAAGAATCTTATGTGACATCTGCTCTTCCCATGCCTGAAGGAGAGAAATGACCACACAGGAACATCCTTGCTCTTGAAGTTCTAGGGTCACAGAGGAAAACCTGACTGAGGAGGCTTTGATAAGGTCCACATCTCTCACCATGAATCATACCTCCTGTGCTCTATCATATTTGTTCATTATTATCAAGTTATATAAACCTAACATAAAATTCAGATTACCCAAACATGGTGGCACATGCCTGTAATCCTAGCTCCTCAGAGGCTGGGGTAAGAGGATCACAAGTTGGAGCCCAACCTGCATGGGTTAGGGAGAAATTGTCTCAAAATGAAATAAAAAGCATTGTGGATGTGGCTCAGTGCTGCAGAGGCCTGGGATTTAACCCCCAGTACAGTAAAACAACAAGATCAACAACAGAAAAAACTCACAAGCTATGTTGTCTTCGATCTTCCTTATCTTCCAAAGGATTCATGGCAGGTAAAAAACTGTGTCATAAATCTGCATGCTTTTCTCCTGTGCATCTGCTGGAACTTCAGTTGTGAACCTGGATGGATGAGAAAAGGTATTTTCCTGCCCTACCAATAACAACTTTCCCTGGCTTTGAAAAGAATGTTAAGTGTGTTTCTGTGATATTTTTCTTCTAGCTCTTAAATTATGCCTTACATTTTAGAAGTATCTTTACAGAAAAGAGACAATTCTGATATGTTTTATTTTCCTCTGGCTAATAAGCAGAACATTTCACAATTTGAAACAAATAACAGGGTACTAGAGGGAATCATTCTATTTTATGGGTTTCAAATTATTATATGAAGTCACTGAATTATCTCCAAGAAAACATGAGATCACGGAGTGGCCAATTAGGTGAAATTAGCCATATTGGAGGTTGGTAGGTGGACCAAAGATTCCCTGCCTGTGGGTACAGTGCCTCTGTAAGATTGTGAGAATGTGCTAAAATTAGAGGAAAGTAATGGCTCTAAAGATCGGCAAAGACATTAAGAGGCATTGTGTTATGCACTTTAAAGGAGAAAACTGTATAGTCTGTCAATAAAATTTCAATAAAGCTATTTAAAAAGTACTCAAAGAATGGAACCTGATTCCAGGGAGGTGACTGGACAGGCTCCTTTCTCCTATACTGCTTATGGCCACTGAAAATGAGGTAGTACTCTAATAAAGAGGGGGGTTTGAAGATCATGAGAAGGTTCTTGGGTCCTGCTATATAAGTTAGAGGACTATACATTTACTAATGACCCAAAATATGGAAGAAAATCACATGATATAATGTTTTACATGTGGATCAGATTTATATCACTTATGAGTATGACCTCTAGTTACATACATTTACCTATAAAATCCTTGAGTTTATCTTTATTATAGTTGAGTAATACTTAAGCTGAAAGAGTAAATAAAGCACAAAAATTACAATAGATACTGTGAAAGAGAAAAGGCTCAAAAGGAAAGAATAGGGGTTGGGAGAAAGGAGAAAATAAAAAAAAGGGGAATATGTATTCACACACAAAATAGCTAAGATAATTGCACAACTAATATCTATTGGTTTATCGAAAGGGACAGTTGATGCCTGTCACATTCCTCTGTGGCTCCATAATCTCCTTGATTAGCAAATTTGGAGCACAACTGAGTTACATGATGTTACAATACAGTACAAGAGCAGACAAGAAGTATAAGATAGTACAAGTACAATATAGTACAAGAAGCAGACAAGATATCGTGTCCAAACACTATTACTACAAATCTTTCTTATTGAATTAAGCAAAAGTAGCTGTATATTTATCCCAACTATTCTGTGTATACAAATACAAAATGGTCCTTCCTTTGTATCCCTGTTTTTTGTTTAGTCCTGTCAGAGATTGGTATTCTATTGGCACTAAGTACTATAGGTGCTTGAATTCAGCAAAACAATCCAACACAGTCCAGCAGTCCACAATAGTAGTGGGTTAT
>NW_004524657.1:2160269-2161582 GCF_000260255.1 Octodon degus
TTGTAGATCTTTGCTGTAGTTATAACCTTCACACGTACTGAAGTTCAGGTGGAGCTCTACAGAGTTTGGACTTATCCAACTGCGTCTGGCTTAGGTCTGGCTGATGTGCTCAGCTCCTTCGCGCTGCGGCCCAGGGCTTGGACTGGGTCTGGGCATTCCCGGAACTCAGCAGAAATTCCGGACCTGGGCTAGGACTGTGTCTGATTCTTCCCGGAAGTCGGCCTACAGCTCAGCATATTAATGGCTTTATTTTTATATCTCATTTTTATATTTTTCTGCTGGATAGTTAAGACCAAGATAAAGCAAGACCTATGTAACAAGAAATGTAACTTTTGTATCTGTTAAGGTCAGTCAAGTACCCTCAGGATTTACCCTGAAACCCTGTACTGCAGTCTGAGAACCTTTGTTAGTGTTAGCCATGTGGATGAGTCACAGCCATTGCTTGACCAATTTGCTCTCGGTGAAAGCTGTGAGAATATTTTCTCTCGATGTGACTCTCCTTATGCACACTATACATCATCAATCACATTCCTCTGTGCCTCCATAATCTCCTTGATCAGAAAATTTGGAGCACAACTGAGTTACATCTCTGACAGGACTAAAGAAAAATCGGGGATACAAAGAAAGGACCATTTTGTATTTGTATGTTACAATACAAGTTCTCCTATGTCCTCAGTCTTCACTGACCTTGAAAGGCCTGGGCCAAAAAAAGAGGGATTATACCATCGCCAAACTCAGCAGTACTATTGAAACTAAATTAAAAAAGAAAATACGTATGTCCTGAGTTTTAAGTGACCTTGGAAGGCTAGGGCCAAAATGTTGGCTTTCCTTGCGGCCTTCCTTTTTCTCTAATTTTGGTCTGCAAAGTTAGGTTGTTAACCATCCAGAAGACAAGCTTATTGTTATTACAATACAACGTAGGCTGTGGAGTTTAACCTCACTATCTCTCTGAATATCAAACATCTTAGGCATAACATGGAACAGGTATTTTTCATCGAGTATTGATATGTTGAACTTTAAGTCCCCATAGAATATGATGAAAAAACATTTAAAAATTACAATATATTTTAAAAAATAGGCATAAAGAATTATATACCTCTTATGTTTACACATAAGTCCAAAAATCTAATCATATACAACCTTGAAGCAGGACAGTCCCACAATATTCCTTTTCCTATCTCTTGCCTTCATTCACCACCCCTTTCTTTTTGAACAATCATCTACATGAGAGACAGCACAGCAGCAACTGGCATGTCATGACAAGCAGCCCGTATTCAGAAGACCAGAATGACAGGCACTCCAAGAATGAAACT
>NW_004524657.1:2162431-2178518 GCF_000260255.1 Octodon degus
GATGATGTAGAGTGTGCCTAAGGAGAGTCACATGGAGAGAAAACATTCTCTCAGGCTTTCACAGAGATTACATTGGCCAAGCAATGGCCATGACTCCTCCACATGGCTAACACTGACAAAGGTTCTACAGTCTGAGGTACAGGATCTGAGCATAAATCCTGAGGGGATTTCACTGACCTTATCAGACCCAAAAGCTACAACTCTTGCTGGATAGGTCCTCTTTACCTTGGTCTTGGCCATCCAGTAGAAAAGTATACAAGCGAGGTATAAGAAGTAAAGCCATGCTATTATGTTGACCTATAGGGGACTCAGGTCAACAATTTTTGACATTGCCAGTGAAGCAGAAGACCCAATACTATTATGGGCTACTGGACTCTTTTAGAATGTTTTGCTGAGTTTACACACCTATAATATTTAAATGATGGAACTTAACAGAAAAAGGGGATACAAATTAATGTCCATTTTGTATCTGTGTATTCAAGGTGGTTAGGATAGATATATAGTTATATTCTCTTAATGAATAGAGGCATTTGTTCTAATGGTGTTTGTAAATCGGATGTCATGTCCACATCTTGTACTGCAATTTACCACTAGGAAGAATGTATGCAATGTGTTAATTACTGAAACTGTCCTACCAATTTGGTTTGAAACTGTCTCATTACTATTTGTTTCTCAATAAAATTATGGAAAAAAAATAGAGACAGCAGATCTGTTTTGCATGTGTATCAGAGATGCTATCGCTAGATGGCAGTCCTCCACAGGTTTGCGACCTAGCACCCTGCGTTTGCATATGGTGGAGTAGGAATCACTAATGGAGGATTTTGTTCTCATAGTAATGCTTTGCTTTTTACTAGAAATAAGTGTAAATTCTTCGTGATGCAGACAAGTACCCGAGCAACGCTTATAATAGGGAGAATCTCGTAGAATATAATGTTAAAAGCGCCAGTAGGTGTGCTTCTCAAATGGATAACCACATCTTTAATCTGCAGTTGAATCCTAGGGAGGTCATGATAAAAAATCAGGTTATGACTCTATTAAAGTCTAGAATCGTACCTGAGGTTCTGAAGTGATTCCACGTGCAGGTCTTGGAGGCCTGCTGCAGCCCTTGTCTGGCCAAGGCTTCATCTTTACCAGGCAGTTTCTCAGTACCTTGCACGTTGAAGAACTTGCCCACAACTCACACTTTAAGTTTTCCTGCTATCAGACAACTCTAGGATTAAAGGAATGTTACCAAAAAGACACAGAGCCCCTTGTTTCCAGAATGGCCAGAATCCTTTCCGTATGCTCAGTGTCTTCAGTATGTGAGAGTGTAGTTGTCAGCAAAGGGGGTGAACAAAGTTTGTTTTAGCAATAACATATGTGAGTACAGTGCAATATTTTTAAATTATAAAATGACTCCTGTAAACTTGTATAGAATTATAATGTCACAGAAAAAAAGAATTTGTGAATTTGTAATAAAACACCTGCAAAGGAAATCAGCGAACTGAGAAGTCAGCTGCCTTTGCCTCATCTCAAGACAGCTCTCCACAGACAGGTCCTCAGACTGCAAGCATTCCCACTGGCTACAGAGAGCACGTTCTCATCTGCACTGGGAACACGTTAGGAGGTCGTGAGGTCCCTGCAGAGCTCTCTGCTGTCTCTGATTGCTGTCCAGAGTGAGCTGATCCACTCAGTGGGGTGAATGCACAGTCAGAACCCAGCCTTGGCTTAGCGCGGGGTGGCAGTGCTAATAAGGCATTAACACCGTCTTCCTCTCCAGGAATCAGTGGTTAAAGTTTCAAATGCCCTTGACTCTCCAGTGAACCATGTGGCCCTGCTTCCTAATACATATGGTTGAAATGTTAGAGCCTCATGTTAGAGAGGAATCTCAGGGGGGTCCTGTTCCTTGCCTAGCCATTAAAATGGGGGTGTTGTATGACAGTGGAGAGCTGCCTTCATTTGTTCTTAGATCCTTTGTAGATCCACTGTGACATGCTGGAAGATCAAGGGGGTCGCATGACTCACTTTCATCCTGTGCTGGACCTTCTCAGGTATGTGGAATTCATTTCTATAGTTGCTTGTCCAAGAACCATAAAACAATGCTACTTTCAAATGCCATCTTCTTGTATATTATATTGCTTACCATTTTTAGTCCCTGGGGGAAGTTTATGAAGAGAGCTTCCTGCAGCCTGCAAATTCATTTTTTACCTGCCCCTTTAAAGTCATTTCCTTTTCTAAAAGGTGAATTCTGATCTTTTCTCTCTATATGCCCTAGAACTTTAGCAGTTAAATTCCTTCTTGTGAAAGAGAGAAGAGATAAAAAGAATGTTTGAAGTGTCCACATAGTTTGGAAAAATGAGTTTTTTTCATGGTAGCTGAAAGTCAAAACTGAGGAAGAGTTAAGGTAATATTTGTGGTCTGCACTGCCTCTGACAAGTGGATAGCCAAATGTTTAAGTCCTTTTGTTTTCCATGAAGTAATGGAGCTTGAACTCATGGTTTTCTGCTTCCTAGATAAGGGTTCCAGGTCTGACCCACACGTCCAGCCCAAATGCGGTAATCTATCTTTTTATTTGTCTGTTTGTTTATTTATTTGTGCTTTTTTGAGACAAGATCTCACTACATATTTCACACTCGTCTTAGACTTACTTTGCAATTCAGAGTACACCGGCTCTTCAGTGCTGGGATTAGAGGCATGCACCACATTGCCTGGCCAAATGTGGTAGTCTCGATGGGATTCGATGACCATTTTGGGTACTAAATATTTCATCTTAATCTTGTTTTAAACAATGAAATGACCGAAATATTATATATTTTATTAATTTAGAAGGAAAATGATAACCAAAGGCAATTTTTCAATTATACTGTGGTACAGAAGTTCTAGTAGTTTTAGAAATTAAAAAACACACAAAACAAATGAAAGCACTTCCCTTGTAGTCTCTCACAAGTTCATTCAGTAACCTCTTTCATTCTGCATGGACTTTGATTTACAGACTGAAGTTCTGAACCAAAATTTAGAGATGTGTTAATTCTTCTTATACCAAACCAACATTTGTGTTGACTACTATCAATATTAGTACTTGGATATGTGCACAAATTATTAGGCTTAAGGAAATTATCTTTCCTAGTGATAAGGAGATAGTATATTTTCTTTTGTCCATTTTGTCTTTTGAAACAAAGTCTGGCTAAGTAGCCTGGGCTTGCCTTGGCTAAGCTGGAAATCCTGCTGTCTCAGCCTCCTGAATGCTGGGATTACAGGTGTGTATCACTGTGCCCAGCCTTTCTGATAGACTTTGGAATGGTTTCTAGATTTTAGCAAATATGAAGGAAGTTCTACATTTCCATGTGAGAAGTACAATACTAAATTTCACATAGATAAAGGACAACTTTATCTTTTCATTACTCTGTTAACAAATTTCCCAGTCGTTTCTGCATTTATAGAAAGTTATCACACTAGGATACTACAATGAGAAGTTTTTGCTATGAGTTATTTATTTATTGTGGTATGTTTATTTTTGTAGGCCAGGACTCCAGCACCAAGCTATACCCTAGCCTTTTTTTTTTTTTTTGGCAGGGTCTCACTAAGTCACCCTGAATAGGCTTGAACTTGTGATCCTCCTGTTTCAGCTTCTTGAGTAGCTGGGGTTATAGGTGTGCTCCACTGCATCTGGTTAGATAATAGAGTTCTATATTAGTAGGCATGATTTATGTAGAAAAATTATATGTTTTACCTCAAACTTTAAAAGTACAAAGTTTTGGCTTCAATAAAGAATACAATATATAATCGAGTCACTTGTTAATTTAGAATATTTTGTGGTGGATTACCAACTGGTGGAGAACTTGTTACATGCAGCTGAAGTGAACTAGCTTGGTGCTGGGTGTGGAAGGCCCATCTGAGGATTGTTGCCAGCAGTATGAGAGGCAGAACTAGAGAAGCTGTTGGGAGGCTGTTAGGAAAGCTGTTTGCAGAAGCTGTTGGGGAGCTGCTGGAAGCTGCCGGTTCTCTTGGGCTGTTTTGCTGAGGCACTTGTCATGCTAGCTTTCCTGATGACCTTGGTTGTTCTCATCAGAGAAACTGAGGACCTCATTGTCACTAAGAATGGCTGTGGCTCATTTTGGGGAGCTCTAGTCCTCATCTTGAGCATTGCTTCATGGCTCCAGAGGGAAAGATGGTGCACAGCTCAGTCTCCTGGAGAAGCCTGTCATGTTAGCTTTCCTGATGGGAACTCAGCTTTCCTTATCCTCAGAGATGCTCAAGACCTCACTGTTGCTGAAGATGGTGGTGGTACTTTCTGGGGAGCTCTGGTTCTCACCTTGGGTGTTACTGCCTAGTTCCAGTTTGGATCTCTCAGCCTGGAAGCACATATTTTTCATCTCACTGGTATAAATTTTTTAGATTCCACCACTGACCTTAGGGCCTTCCCAGAGCAGATCCATTAAACAGGCCTTAATGGGACATTGTCATGAGTTCTAGGCCTCCAGTTGGATTCATAGGAGGTATTGTCATGGGCTCTAGATCTTCAGTTAGACTCATGTAGGCATTACTGTGGGATCCAGGCCCTCAGCTGGATTCTTTGGTCTTTAGTGTGTGGACAGATTTCCTGCACTCTCTTTTTGTGTATGATTCTTTTGGTGATTAATACAAATTAACTTATAAAATATGTGCCCTGTATTGTATTGTTCCCCTTGCAAAACCACAAGTCATGACGTGTACATATCAAGGTAAGTCTACTTATACATAATTAGTATTTAAACTTCATTTTTATCTATGTAAGTGAAAGCTTTTTTTTTTTTTTTTTTTTTTTTTTTTTTTTAGGGAAGGGTCTACAAGGTGTTCAGGGTCGCACCACTAGATCAGACTTGCAGTGATTCGCCTATTTACAGCTTCCCAAGAGCTGGGATTACAGGCGTGCCCTACTACACCCAGTCTCAATTGCTATCTCAGTGCTCCCCGAGGGCAGGCACCACGATCAAACCCCCAGCCCACTGAGCTATTTGGCTGGCCCTTGTGTAGAGATTTTTAAGACCAAATTTCCTTATGTTGAAGTTTTATTTGTGAATAAAATCTTTACAATCATCATGTCTAGACCTTTGATAAAATGAGACAGTGCTGCATAATAAAGAAACAATAACTGAACAATAGTCCTAAATCTAATTTATAAAGTTCATGATTTTACAAAGCTATGAACATATAATATGTGTGTACAAAATTAAGACTTCATATGGTTAAATCCTATTCAGGTCATTGTCCTACTAATGAAATCTGTACAGCATTTTTGAAGATAGAAGTTGTATATGAAAATTGCTTTCCAAGATGTAATACAAACTAGTTTTTACAATCTGTCATCTTTAACTTGTTAAAGGAGATGTATAACAAGAAAAGGAAACTATTAGGAAGAAACATAATGTGGAGATGATAAAAAGCTACCAGGGAAGAAAAAAGTCTTTAGAAAATGACTGAAAGCAAACTTTTTTCCTATTTCCTCTTAAAAAATCTATCTGAACTCATTTTATTTTCATTATATATCTAACCTGAAGGCAAAGTAAGTTCAGCATTGTAACAAAGAAGGTGTTATAAGGACTTCTCTTCAGTGATAAAATAGAACATGTGTGTAAACCAGACAGCCTTGTATCAGGAACCTTTATAATAAGGGAATACTGTGCTTAGCTTTTCCACAATTTTAGAAGAATGAATTTTATTAGGTGTTAGGCAAAGGAATTATCAACCATTTTTGTGCTCCAAAGCTGAAAGATTAGTTATGACCATTTTTAAACTGTAGTAGTGGTTTTAATGTGGGTCTTGATATAGTAAGCACAGTGCCTAGCACTATTAATATGTCTCCTATTACTAGTTATCTTAAGGAATATGTTGTTTAAATTTTGCTTTTCAGTGAAAGATCATTCCAAATTCTGTTATTGTACAGTTTTCAGAGAAATATTAGACTGGTGTTGAATTGACAGACACCTAACATAGTTTGGGAGCCCAACAACGAGGCTTTCCTTTGTGAACAATGGGAACACATTTTTCTGAAATGGGAAATTGTCACCATTGTTCATCCCTTGTTCGTTTTTGCTTCTCTTGCCCAACTTTCTAAAAATCATTTTGTTTTGAAGTCAGGGTATAGATTACTGTTGGGAAATCAATACATTTTAATTATGTTGGAATAAATGTACCGACATAATATATGTTAGAAGTCATTTGGCCTAATGTGTTTCTCTGTTCAGGGGGACATGAAAATTAGGAAGCTCTAAAATGCCTGAAACAAATTTCCTGCCAATTTTCTCTGCTTTTTCAGATTAACTTGCAAAAGCTGGTTTTCTGGCTCTTAAATGCTACATATCAGGGATAGGGAGATAGGTAGGTGGTCTAAATACCTGCCTGCCCAACTCAAGGACTGGGATTTGATCCCTGATACCACATGCTGTGCTGGCCCTGGAACCACAGGCATGCTATGTCCACCACTGAAACCAGGCATGGTGGTGCATGCCTGTAATCCCAGTGATGGGGAGGCTGAGACAGGAGGATCACTATGAGTCTGAGCTGCATAGCAAGACCCTGTACCAAATAAATAAACAGAAGGGTTTTTAAAAATGCTAAATATGGTATAATTTTAAGATTTTCATAGTGTTTATTGTAGACTAGTTGAATTCTATATTATCACCCAGTTATTGGAGCAAGCTAGAAGTATAGAAATTTGTCCTCTACTTTTTGGCTTTTCAGCAATACTTATATTTTTTAAAATTATAGTTATTCGCTCTCTTTGTGCTTCCACTTTATTGTAAATCTCATAAATTCATGAGATTATATGATGGGTGGGAAGTTGGAAAGACACCTTGTAATTTGGTTCTTTAAAATGTGGGAGTGTTCGAGTGAGTATTAAGGTTGAAGTTCCCAAGAGGTGAGCTATTAGGAGGAGAGATATGATAAGTACACTAGCAAGACATTACTAGACTTTACAACATGCACCAATTATTGTAAACCTTTCCTTTCAAAGCCAGAGGAGTGTTCAGCATAATTAATTTGGCAGAAAAAAAAGTTCTATAGAACAAATCCATGAAGGCCCAACCTCCCTTACCTCTGTATTCACTGAATGATTCTTTGCTACCTTTCTGTTTTCTTATGGTTAACTCCTTATCTCTAAACAATATTAAGCAGTTTTTGATTAATCCCATTTAGATTTTGCCTCTTGATGTAGTGCAGTTGATAAAGGTTCAGATTATCAATGCTTTCTTTTTCCCTTCTTCCAGTTACATCACTATACTTGTCATCCTGGAGGCAAGCGGTCCATCTCTCCCAGCGCTGCACTGCATTGTACAAAAACACACTCCAGTATTTTTGGACCTCAGTATCTCTTTCTTGAGATCAGGAAACATATTTTATTTATGTTTTTAATCTTGACTATATAACCCATTTCTGGATGAATGTGCTAATTATATTTTTATTAAAAAAACTGTGTGTGATTGAAAACCTCAAGAACCGTGAACCATGCAAAAGCTTTATTTTAGGGGCTGGCCAGATAGCTTAGCAGACTAAAGTGCCTGCTTAGGCAGAGCACAGTGGCATCTGCATGTTGCCCCACTCCTGGGGCATCCTGAGACAGATTGAGACTGGATGTGGTGGCGCAGGCCTGTAATCCCAGCACTTGGGAGGCTTAAGATAGAAAAATTACTGAGTAGGATCTACATAGTGAGACCCTGTACTAAATGCATAAAAAGGCTTTATTTTAAAGACAGTTAAATTTGGAATTAAAGTAACTTTTCTTTTGGGTATTTAACTTTAACAGAAAGAGAAAACAATTAGAAGAAGCTGCCTTCCACCAAGTAAGATTATGTCTTGGTTTAGAGTAATTTTCTTGCTTTTAATTTACCTACCCTGTTGACAGAAATTGTATCTTATTATAATCCTGGATAAAATTTAGATTGCTTCAGGGAATTAATGTAACTGAAGACAAAAGTTCTACAGTATTCACATTAGTGTCAATTTTAATTGCTTTGAACTGCTTTATTTATTTATTTTTAATTTACAGACCTAAAGAGCCCTATTTTTCATTGAGGTATGTAGCAATTTGAGTCTGAAAGTACATTCATGTTTAGATTGCAACCTTATTAAATAAAGAGGTTTGTTTTTGTAAAGGGTATCATGTTTACATTACAGCAACCTAGAAATGATGAAAATAAAAAGTAAATATATTGTTTTACATATATGATTGTATCAGTCAGGGCTTTACCATAGGAACAGATAAAACACAAGGAACAAATGTAATAGAAGATGTACAACATATAAGAAACTCTTTTAGAATATTTTGTTGAGTTTACACACCTATAATATTTATTTATTTATTTATTTATTTATTTATTTTTCTTTTTCGCATAATTTTATTGAGAAACAAATAGCAATGAGACAGTTTCAAACCAAAGTGCTGGGACAGTTTCAATAATTAATACGTTGCATACATTCTTCCCAGTGGTTAATTATTGTACCAGATACAGACTAGATATCTTATTTACAAACAGCATTAGGACAAATCCCTTTATTCATTAGGAGAATGTAACTATATATCTATCCTAAACACTTTGAATACACAGATAAAAAATGGACATTCTTCTGTATGCCCTTTTTTTCTTCAGTTCCATCATTTAAATATTATAGATGCGCACCTATAATATTTAAATGATGGAACTGAAGAAAAAAAGGGGATACAGATGAATGTCCATTTTATATCTGTGTATTCAAAGTGGTTAGGATAGATATATAGTTACATTCTCTTAATGAATAGAGGGATTTGTTCTAATGGTGTTTGTAAATAGGTTATCAAGTCCCCATCTTGTACAGCAATTAACCACTAGGAAGAATGTATGCAATGTGTTAATTATTGAAACTGTCCTACCAATTTGGTTTGAAACTGTCTCATTACTATTTGTTTCTCAATAAAATTATGGAAAAAAATTTTAAAAAATAGCTTATGCATATAGCTCTGTGTTTTATGTTTTCTTTTCCATTAATCTATTTTATGTTACCTACAAGTACCACTGAATTATATTTATTAGTTTGCTGTATATTTCCTTACAATAAAATACCATACCATTAAAAGAAAAAATAAATTATAAGATTGGCTTACAAGGTCAGCCACAGAGTCACATGAGGAAGCATGCAGAGGGCATCTGCACTCGACACTGAAGGGTTTATTTGAGGTCTGGATTTCAAAGTCTGTATTAGGATGCTGATGGGTCTGCAATGCAATGCAAGGCTGATGAGTCTAAATCAGAAGGCTGAATGAGGTTGGAAGAGTGTGTGCTGGAAGCCAGGAGAGGACTCTAAGCTGACTCAGAGGAAGTGGAATATGACAGAGTTCCCCCAGCAGTGATGGTGGCAGCGATGGCGGCGGCGCAGCAAAGAGACAGAAAAGATAAAACAGACTCTTATTGCGGGCACGGGAGGACAGCAAGAAAAGACAGGCGGACACCTCGGGCCCAAACAGTGGAGGGCAGCTATATTTATAGGTTCCTATGGGGGGGGGTGGAGCCTTGGGAGGTGAGGTGATGACGTTGTGAGGGCTCATTGGATATCCTCCTGGGAGGTGAGGTAGATCATCTTGGTGCGCCGGATGAAGGGAATGCTGGGAAGAAGAGGTAGGTAGTTGCTCTGCACTCATCGTCACCTTGTGGAGACGCCATGGTGATTCGGCCAGTTCCCACATGGGCCGGACCCATCAGAATGCTCCATCCTTCTTTAATTCATTCTCTCTCTCTCTCTCTCTCTCTCTCTCTCTCTCTCTCTCTCTCTCTTTTGTGGAAAGGGGGGATCGAATTCAGGTCCTGGAACTTGACAGGCAGGCGCTTATTCTACTGAGCCATTTCCCAGCTCTTTAATTCTCGTTTGTATCCTGTAAGTGATGAGTCACTCTACGGTGGGGCCTCCCCGCCCTAGGGTGTCAAATTGCTGAGCTGATTGAGTTACCCTTTTAACTTCTCAAGTTGACACAATGCATCAACCACTACCATGATTTATATTTATATAGTCTCAAGTGCACAGAAACTTGTTATTAACTATAGTCACACACTGTTAAGTCAATCACTAGACTTCTGTCCTCCTGTCTAACTGGAGCTTCAAAACAGTACTTTATCATGCTTCTTTGTATACACGGCACACTTTTGCTCAGATTTTCACTTAGTCAACTTCTTCAAAATTGAATTCAAGGAGCTGGGGAGAGAACTCAGTAGAATAAGTGCTTGCCTGGTAAGATCAAGGGCCTGAATTCAATCTCTAGTTCCGCAAAAAATAAATAAGTAAATAAATAAATATTGAATTCAGCCTTCACCTTTTATTTTGAGGTTAGGACAGAGGCTAATTCCTCCTCCATCCCCTTACCTCCCTCATCCCAGTCTTAGGTCTGCTTGTTATGTGAAATGGTAAGACCTTTTACTTGCTTCTCTCATAAAAATTAATAAGCTGCCTTTTGGTTTTAATGTATTTTCTTTTCATTGGTTTATGAGTTATTTGAGATTAAAGAAGATACCTTTTTATTTTAAAAAAACTTTGAAATAGGGTCTTGCTATGTATTTTAGGCTATACTCGAACACCCAACAATCCTTCTGCTTCAGTCTCCAAAGTGCTAGGATTATAGACATTTGCCACCATATTTGGCCTCTCTTTGTAATTTTTCATCTGTACCCAACATAATTTCTATTTAATTAATAAATAGAATCCTAAAAACTCAAAGGGTTTAACTGTTCATATTTGGGCTCATTTGCAAACAGCTACTGGTCCAAGTCTAGTACTACTTAACAATATCCAAGTGGTAAGAGTTATTAATTAGCTTTTTAGTATCTTACTTTATAGCTCGTAAATATTTGCTCTTATTCTGCTAACATCATGTCTGAAGCATATTAAAATAATTTCCCTTTTTTGATTATTTTCTTAAGCTAGTGTTAGTGTGTTTGACTTACTATGTATAGAACTCAGTTTTAAAAAGTTTTGCAACTATTCTGATGTGCATTTCAAAAATTGTAATATGAGACAATTATTTTACAATACTAATAAGAGAGAGTTAATGGACATATTTTATGAGTAACTCTACTGGATTTTTCATACGTAATATCTGAGTCACCGAAAACATCTTGTCAAGTCAGTGTGAGTAGCCTAATTTAACAGATGGAGAATCTGATCCTTATAGAAGTAAAATTGTATTTGGGCATGGTGGTACAGACTTATAATTTAGTACTTGGGAGCTGAGGGAAGAAGATTGTAAGTTCAGGCCCACCAGAGATATGTAGGAAGTTCAAGGCTGGCCTGCACTATATATG
Source organism: Octodon degus (assembly GCF_000260255.1). Taxonomy (NCBI): domain Eukaryota; kingdom Metazoa; phylum Chordata; class Mammalia; order Rodentia; family Octodontidae; genus Octodon; species Octodon degus. The sequence goes on from NW_004524657.1 coordinate 2,173,714, forward strand.
GTGAGATCTTGTCTCAAGTGGAAAGAAGCAACATGGCTAGGGTTTAATTGCACAGCTGAAGTTTAGGCTTGGTGACTTATTTTGTAGCCCACATTATTAATTATTCTATATCTTCTTGTTGCATTGATGAAAACAATCACAAATAATAGCTTGAATACAGTAAGTTCAGCTCTTTTTTTTTTAAATTCAGTTAGGCTTAACTTGGGAATGCAGTGGCAAAATTATATTAAAGCACCACGTTTTACTGGATTTTTAAAAAGATACATTAATACATAAAAAATAGGATCTCTCTCTTTTCCTATCTGCCTTGTAATCTATTTGTTGTGCAGACTGGACTTCCAACCTATTCAGTTTCCCAAGTCTGGATTTTCCTAATTGCCCCCTTTTGCACTCTTGTAAATGGCCTCCTTGCTCTATGTGCACCAAGCTTGTGGCTAGCTCTCAAGGACTGACCACTCTCAGGCTTGACTTTTCTGGCAGGACAGCTCCTCAGTGAGTGTGTGCGCTGCCTTCAGGAGGCTTATGGTGACGCCTCACTGTGTTTTGTTATGTGTGGTCAGCAGCATTGATCTAGGTAATCTTGGACACCCATTATTTTGAAGCTGGGGGGGACTGCAGAATGATTGTATTCTAATTTATCATTCTTTTGTTGTCTATTAGCTGAAATACATCTAAAGAAGTCTACTTTTATCACCTACTTGGTTACCCAGGGCCACATTCATAGACAAAAAGTAGGATCAATGCTGATTCTTTCTCTCAGTTTTCAAACTATGGGGTTGACTGTGTAGCATCCTTCAAGATGACAAATCCATTGCTATTGTTTGCATATTTTTATACAAGCACAGCTCTAAGTATTTGATACATTGCAGCTTTAGCATCGATGCATCAAATATTTAATTCTAAGAATTTATAAAATGAAAACAACAAAAATTAAACATTTATCCTGCCTTTGCTCAGCAGATGTGCCTCTGATCTATTTTGGTGTCTAAAGTTAGGAAATACTGATAAATCATTTCTAAAGATAAAATGTGTCCTTGGGTTCTTATTGATACTGCTAAGTCTGATGGAGAAACACAGAAATGATGAGCATCCTTAGTGGCTTAGCACCACTTTGGAAACACTATTTTAGTTGCTGATTTTCAGCCTTTATTTCTTTTTCTAATTTATTCAAAGGTAAGACACACCTTATTGATTGATTCATGTATTTATTTATTTTTCAATGTTGTTGTTGTTGTACTAGAGATAGAATTCATGGTGCTGTGCATACTACGCAAGTGCTCTACCACTGAGCTACCCTCCAGCTCAGTATGGTGCTTTTCACATTGGTTCCTAAAGTAGTCAAATTCCTACAGACACTACATTGAATGGAAGGGATAGGGAAAGGAGGGCAGGGTTGGATCAATAGCGTTTTAGTTGGCTCAGATGAAAGTGTGATGGTGGACGATGAAGATGATAGCACAGCAGTGTGACATATGCATTAGAAATGGTTGCAGTGGTAATTTTATGTTAAATGCATTTTATTATAATTCAAAGCAAATAGTGACAAAAATAAATGACTAAGTCTAAAAAAACTGTTAAGAGTGGTAATATGGTGTGTAGTTTTTTATACATCCTTTCATCTTTACTTAGTTTAAATAACTGAAAAGAAAATAAACACTAACTTGAAATTAAAATCTTAACAACTAGACTCAATGATCTCTTATTCAGATTCAAGATCCTTTTTGTTTGCCTCTTTCTAGATGGTGTAGTCACAAAAGGAAGGGAAAATGCTTTTTATGTACTTTAGGGTCTCTGTGAAGTTACACATATGAAGTTATATTTTAGGTCTGGGCATAATGAGGGAAATGAAAACAGAATTAAAATTAAGAATGAAAGGAAAGTTGGGCTTTATTTTATATTCTTGGTGTTGGGTATGGGACACAGGGCCTCCTATGTGTGTTCTGTCACTGAGCTATGCCTGCAGACCCAGGATTAATTTTTTAACACATTTATGATGGGGCCACAGTTCATATGTCTTAGTGCCAGGCAGCTTGGGACAAGCATGATGGGTCAGGCAAGCAGGAATGCATTAAGCCACTTTTTAAAAGCAGATAATTTAGATGCTTGGAAAATTTGAATGAGAATATATTTCAAAAAAACCAGGAAAGCCTTTTGGTATTAGAATTAAAAGTTTCTTCAGAGTTTTGAGCTGTAATTTTAAATGCAAGGGGTTGTATTCCCCTACATTGAACTCTGCTGCCCTTTGCACAGCTGATGTTCTGGTCTGCATAAATCTGACCTTTACATAGCAGGCAGCAGTGGCACCTCTCACGTCTCCAGTCCAGGGTGACGACCACTGAGAGCAAAGTTATCTCTGCTGCTCTATATTACACAACTAAAATGAATGAAGCTTAAGAACTACATTTTAGATATAACTATTCCTCTCTGTTCTTCTCCTGTTACAACTGTTAGATCTACTTTAGAGTTTTATATGTCTCTTTTTAACAAACCATAAAAAGTCGTAAAATTATCAATAAGTCTTTGACAGTGCTAATCTTTTCTGTTTTTCATTCTTTTTGGATTTTTTCTTTAAAGATAAGGTCTTCCTATAAAGTTTGGTCTGGGCTTGAACTTTCTATGTAGCCTAAACTTACATGAAACACATGATCATCCTGTCTCAACCTCCAGTGTACTGGGATTACAGTCTTATACCAGCATGTCTGGTTAATACTTTTTTTTTGGAGTGGTAGCGATCATTATAGTAATATTAAGTTGGTTGATTTATATTTCATGCTCAAATGTTTTTCTTTTAGATACAAGGTTGCACTATAGAATTCATCCTGGCCTTGAATTCACTTTGTATCCCAGGATGGCCTTGAACCTTCAGCAATTCTCCTGTCTCAGCTTTCTAAGTGCTAGGATTACAGGTGTGTACCACCAAGCAGGGCCATGCTCAAATATCTTAATTCTTACTTTAAGATCATTTCTTATAACTTGTAGAAAATTTGTTAAAATATGGAAATTATTAAGAAATTTAAAATAATTTTATCCTAAAATTTGCATATAAACAAAAATACATGTACTTATAAGTCAAGTATTGATAAAAAATGCAACCTGATTTTTTGGGAGGGTGTTAGCCCAGTGGTAGACTGTATATGTAGTATGCACAAGGCCTTGAGTTCAAGTCCTAGCATTAACTCTCACTCCCAAAAGTGCTGGAGTTCACTCAAATTTTCATTTTTTTTTTATGAGTTGCATAAATAACATATATGAAGATATCTGTGAGATTAAAAAGGCTTATTTGGGGCCAGGGAGATGGCTCAGTGGAATAAGTGCTTCCTGGCAATCACAAGAGCCTGAGTTAAATCCCTGGTTCCACAAAAAAAAGGCTTGTTTATAAATCAGTTATACATTTAGTTATACATTTGAGCAGTGAACAGCAGTTTCCTCATATGTATGTAAAGTAACTTCTTACACAACATATTTAACCTTTTAACTTGTTATGTATAATGTGCAGCCTAGGTGTATATATTTATATATGTATGTATCTGTGTTAGTGTTTCTAAACATATTCATTTATTTTCTTGTTTATTTACTGTTTGAGACAGAATCTCACTATGTAGCTTAGGCTGACCTAGAAATCACTCTGTAGCCCAGACTAGCCTTGAACTCATGGCAATCCCCCTGCTTCAGCTTTCCAAGGAATGACAGGCATGTACTACCATGCCTGACTGTTTTTAATTTTATAAACAATAAAATGTAGGTTTGAATAGAGGCGATATTCTTTGCTATATAATTGAAAAAACATGTTTTGCGGTAGGCAGACTTAAGGAAAGTTGTAACTGAAACAATTCATCTTCTTAGAAATGCTTCCAGGATTTTACAAATTAAACCATAATTGTACTACAATTGTTGGACATTGTAAAGAGAAGCATTTGTTTATTCACTCAAACTTTTAGCAGAACTTAACAATTAGAAATTTCTCCATATGATACATGCAGTGTTGCAGGAATAGAGAGGACTTAGAAATGAACCAGGAATAGAAAACTGAAGGAATCTGGCAGCTTAAATCTGAATCATGACACCGATGGTTTGTGTGGTAATGCTGAAATGTTTGTTTGATTTTGTCTTATTTTTTCCGATAGAATTTACTCATGCAAATTTTGACTGATATCAAGGAAGTAGCAAAATGTTGCCAATGCATTTTTATAAATTACAAATAAACTATTTCGTAGTATTTCTTATTTTACCAGGGAGAAGGAAGATATTCATTATTATTTATGCTTAATTTTTGCAGTCATTAGAAATCTGATGAATTTTATTTTTGTCATAATTTTAAGCTTTAATAAAATAGATTTTATAGTACATAGAGTAAGTCTATCCATTCATTGTCGATAAAATTTTTAGAACTAATTTCTATAAAATGTTCACTGTTTGGGAATTTATTATAATGTAACTTCTACAGGTACAGATTCTCATCACCCTATTCTTTTAATTTTGTGCAACTTTAAAAACACAGAAAAGTTATATATCTTTACATTTTTTTTAAATTTTTTTTTTATTCTTCTTAGTGGTTAATTGCTGTACAAGATGCGGACTTGTGATCCTGTTTACAAACACCATTAGAACAAATCATTCTATTCATTAACAGAATGTAACTATATATCTATCCCAACCACTTTGAATGCACAGATACAAAATGGGCATTCATCTGTATACCCCATTTTTTCTAAGTTCTGTTATTGAATATTATAGGTGTGTAAACTCAGCAAAATATTCTAAAAGAGTCCAGTAGCCCATAATAGCATTGGGTCTTCTGTTTAACT
>NW_004524657.1:2187018-2209053 GCF_000260255.1 Octodon degus
GTCCGGCCCACGCTGCGCCTGGGCTGGGACTGGTCCCGCCGGTGCAGGGTAGCAGGAAGCTCTCCACACACTCACCGGACCTGGGCTAGGACTCTACATAATTTTATTGAGAAACAAATAGCAAGGAGAGAGTTTCAAACCAAATTGGTAGTACAGTTTCAATAATTAACACATTTCATACTCTCTTCCTAGTGGTTACTTGCATACTGTAAAAGAAGCAGACATTATATCCTACTTACAAACACCATTAGAACAAATCCCTCTATTCATTAAGAGAATGTAATTATATGTATCCTAACAATTTTGAATACACTGATATAAAATGGACATTCATCTGTATCTCCTTTTTTGTTTAGTCCCATCATTTGAATATTATAGGTCTGTTAACTCAACAAAATATTCTAAAAGAGTCTAGTAGTCCATAATAGTATTGTGTCTTCCACTTGACTGGCAATGTCAGAAATTGTTCACCAGAGTCCCCTACAGCTCAACATAATACCATGGCTTTACTTCTTATACTTTGTTTTTATACTTTTCTGCTGGATGGTTAAGATCAAGATAAAGCAAGACCCATGCAACAAGAGTTGTAGCTTTTGGAACTGATAAGGTCAGTCAAATCCCCTCAGGATTTATCCTGAGATCCTGTACCTCAGATTGTAGATCCTGTGCCTCCTTTGTCAGGGTCAGCCTTGTGGGTGAGTCACGGCCATTGCTTGGCCAGTGTGCTCTCTGTGAAAGCCTGAGAGAATGTTTCCTCTCCATGTGACTCTACCTAGGCACACTCTACACCATCGATCACTTTCCTCTTTGGCCCCATAATCTCCTTGATCAGAAAATTTGGGACACTACCGAGTTACATGACATTACAGTACAAGTTCTCATGTGTCCTGAGTCTTAATGGACCTTGGAAGGCTAGGGCCAAAATGTTGGCTTTCCTTGCAGCCCTCCTTTTTCTCTAATTTTGGTCTGCAAACTTAGGTTGTTAACCATCCAGAAGAAAAGCTTATTGTTATTATCAAACGATTTAGGCTATTAAGCTTAACCTCACTATCTCACTTCATTTCAAACATCTTAGGCATAATAAGGAACAGGTATTTTTCATCAAGTATTGATATGTTGAACTTTAAGTCCCTACAGAATATAACAAAAGCATTAAAAAATTAAAATATATTTTAAAAATAGGCATAAAGAATTATATAATTCTTATGTTTACACATAAATCCAGAAATCTGACCATATACAACCTTGCAGCAGGACAGTCCCACAACATTCCTTTTCCTGTCTCCTGCCTTCATTCACCACCCCGTTCTTTTTGAACAGTCACCTACCTGAGAGACAGCATGTCAGCAACTGGCATGTCTTGACAAGTAGCACATATTCAGAAGACCAGAATGACAAGCACTCCAAACATGAACCTACTATCACAAATTGCCATCTTCAGTGCAGTTGCTTAGAATACAGGTGTCACTATATATAGTTAGTCAGGTGAGAATTATTCCAATTAACTGCTAGATTCAAAAATCTTCTGAAGATTCTCAGGATCATTGCCTGACCTATCTTCTACATATAACTATGACTTGCCCCTCTCATGTTTACTAGCTCTTCTCCTTGCTCTCTTTTCATTGTCTAGTCCTCAAGTTCTTGCTTTCCTTTTAGTTGTATTACACTTTTCTATTTGTATTTCTTCTTTTGAGTTCTTATACTAGGGAAACTGTATGATATTTACACATATGTGTCTGGTATATTTCACTTATGAGTTTATCTTCAAGTGACATCAACTTCAATATAAAGGCTTCAAGTTTATCATTCTTTGTAGCTGAGTAATACTCCATTGTATAAAAATACCACTATATAAAAATATTTTTCATCCATTCCTCAGGTGATGGGCATCTTGCTTGTTTCCAAGATTTCACTACCACACATTGTGCTGCTATAAACATAGGCACACATATATCACTATGATATGATGTTTTCAGATTCTCCAGGAAAATTGCCTGTAGAGGAATAGTTGGTTTAAATGGGATTTCCAGTCCTAGTTTTCTAAGGAGTATCCACACTGATTTCCATAATGATTGCATTAGTTTACATTCCCACCAGCAGTGGAGAAAAGTTCCTTTTTCCCCACAGCCTCTCCAACATTTGTTGTTGATTGATTTCTTTATGATAGCCATTCTTTCTGGCATGAAATGATATCTCAATGTTGTTTTAATTTGCACTTCATGGCTGGCTAGTGATGTGGAGAATTTTGCATATATTTATTCGCTTCTTTAATTTCATTCTCTAAGAAGTGTGTGTTCATCTAGGATGCCCATTTCTGGACAGGGTCTTTAAATTTTGGGGCCCTAGAGTTTTTTATTTCTTTATAAATACTAGAGAGCACACTTTTTTGAGTATTTATTTGTCATGATTTTTTCAAAATTTGTGAGTTGTCTTTTCACTTTGTTGGTAAGTTCTTTTGACATGAAAAACTTCTCAATAAGAGCAGGTCCCAGTTGTTAATTCTTTCAACTGTTTCCTGTGCGATTTGATTTCTGTTCATGAACTCTTTGCCTACCTCGATGTCCTCAAGAGTTCCTCCTACTTTCTCTTCCAGGAGATTTATTGTTTCTGTTTTAATGTTTAGATCTTTAATCCATTTTGATTTTAGCTTAGTGCAGGGTGATAGACCTGAGTCATGTTTTAGTTTTCAGCATGTAGAGAGACAGTTTTTCCAGCACTATTTGTTAAAGAGGCTATTTTTCTTTTAGTGAGTATTTTTGGCCTTTTTGTCAAAGGTAAGGTTGCTAAATGTGTTCATAGGGGCTTCGGCATCTTCTAACGTATTTCATTGATTCTCAGGTTTATTTCATTGCCAGTACCATGCTGATTTTATCACAGTAGCCTTGTAGTATAGTTTCAAGTCAGGAATTGTAATGCCTCCTGCCTTGTCTTTATAGCCCAGGATTGCCTTTGCTATTCTAGGTCTTTCTGGTTCCAAATAAATTTTAGGAATGGTTTCTTTAGCTCTGTGAGATATGTTGGTGGTAATTAGATAGGGACTACACTGTATCTGTACTAAAGTTTTGGGAGTATGACCATCTTCACAATGCTGTTTCTTCCTATCCAGGAGCATGGAATGTCTTTCCATTTTCTGAAATCCTCTACGATCTTTTTAAGAGTACTGTAATTTTCCCTGAAAAGATCTTTGGCTTTTTTAGTTAGATTAATTCCAAGGTATTTCATTTTCCTCGGTGCTATTGTAAAAGGTATTGTTTGTATAATTTGTCTCTCAGTGTGTTTGTTGTCTGTGTAGAGGAATGCCATTGACTTTTGGGTATTGACTTTATAACCTGCTATGCTATTGAATTTCTGTATTAATTCTAGTAGCTTCTTGGTGGAGTTTTTTGGGTCTTCCAAGTAATGTATCATCTCATCTGCAAATAAAGATAATTTAACTTCTTTCTTACCTATTTTTATTCCTTTTATTTCTTTCTCTTGTCTAATGACTCTAGCTAAGCATTCCAGAACTATATTGAATAGGAGTGGTGATAGAGGACATCCTTGTCTTGTACCAGATCTAAGAGTAAAAGATTTCAGTTTTTCCCCATTTAGAATTATGTTAGCCATTGGGTTTTCATAGATGGCTTTCACTAGATTGAAGTAGATGCCATCTTTTCCAATTTTCTGTAGGGCTTTGATCATGAATGAGTGTTGGACTTTGTCAAAAGCCTTTTCTGCATCAGTTGAGATGATCATGTGGTTTTTGTTTTTGCCCTACTGATATAGTGTATTACATCTATAGATTTTTGAATATTGAACCATCCTTACATCCCTGGGATGAATCTTACCTGATCCTGGTGTATGATGTTCTTGATGATTTGCTATATTCTATTTGCTAGTATTTTATTGAGGATTTTTGCATCTATGTTCATGAGGGAGATTGGCCTGTATTTCTCTTTCTCAGTTGCATTTTTCCCTGCATTTGGTGTCAGTATAATATTTGCCTCCAGGAATGATTTTGGGAGGATTGCTTCCTTTTCAATTTCACGGAAGAGTTTGAGGAGTATAGGGACTACATCTTCTGTAAATGTCTTGTAGAATTCAGCTGTGAATCCCTCCAGAACAGGACTTTTCTTTGCCAGTAGGTTTTTAATTACATCTCGTATTTCACTGGCTGTTATTGGGCTATTGAGAGTAGTTATATCTTGTTGATTCAGTTGTGGTAATTTGTAGCTTTCTAGGAATCTGTCCATTTTTTCTGTGTCTTTCATTCTGTGAGAGGAAAGATTCTCAAAGTAGCTATTGATAATCTTCTGAATTTCCACTGAGTCTGTGGTAATTATACTCTTTTCATTCCTTATTGGTTTTATTTGAATTTTTTCTTTCCTTTTTTTGATGAGGTTAGCTAGGGCTTATCAATTTTATTTAATCGTTCAAACATCCAGCTTTTTGTTTCATTAATTCTTTGAACTGTTTTCTTCATCTCAATTGAATTAACTTCTGCTCTAATCTTTTTTATTTCTCCCCAACTTTGGGATCTGGGTTTGGTTTTGTCTGCGTTTTCTAGTTGTTGAAGTTGCTGCATTAGAGTATTTATTTGTTCCCATTCTGTTTTCCCAATGTGTGAGTTCACAGCTATGAATTTCCCTCTGAGAACTGCTTTCATTGTATCCCATAAATTCCGATAACTTGTGCTTGAATTTTCATTGAATTGTAGGTATTGTTGAATTTTTTGTTTAATTTCATCTGTGACCCATTGGTTGCTGAATAGGGTTTCATTTAATTTCCATGTATTTAGGGTTTTTTTTTTTTTTGGTTTCTTTTTTTATTTTTAGTTTCATTGCACTGTGGTCAGATAATCTGCATGAGATAATTTCTCTTTTCTTGCATATACTCAAGCATGATGTATAGACCAGTATGTGGTCTATTTTAGAAAACAACCCATGTGCAGCTGAGAAAGATATGTATTCAGCTGTGTTTGGGTGGGACAGTTTATATATGTCCACCAAATCCATTTGTCTCAAGCTCTGGTTAACTTCTGTTATTTCTTTGATAAGTTTTTTCTGGTTGACCTATCTTTTTGGGATTAGGGGGTGTTAAGGTGTCCTGTTAGGATTGTGGTATTGGATGTTAGATTTTTCATGTCCAATAAGATTTGCTTTATATAGTTGGGTGCTCCCATGTTTGGTACATACATATATATTAGTGTTACCTCTTCCTATTGAAATTTTCCCCTAACTAGTATATAGTGGCCTTCTTTATTTTGCTTGATCATTCTTGGTTTGAAGTTGAGACTGTCTGAGAATAGGATTGCAACCCCTGCTTTTTTCTGAGGTTTTGGTGTGTGTCGTTTTGTTATCTATCCTTTGACTTTCAGCCTATGAATGTCTTTATGAGTTAAATGTGTTTCTTGTACACAGCATATTGTTGGATTTTGTTTCCTTATCCATTGTGCCAGTCTATTTCTCTTAATTGGTGAATTGAGTCCACTTACATTGATGGTTAGAATTGAGATCTATTTACTTATGGTTGCCATGTTATCTACCTGTTGACGTTACTCCTTTTTCTCCTGTGTTTAATTGCTTGCCCTATTTAGTTGGTTGCTTCTGATCTCATTCGTTGAGTTCTGATCATTTTGGTCCCTCTCCAGAACGTCTTTCAAGAGCCTTTATAGGATTACCTTTGTCATCTTGAATTTCTTTAGTTGTTCTTTGTCATGGAAGTATTTTACTTTTACATCTAACTTGAAAGAGAATTTTGCAGGGTTTAGTAGTCTGGGCTGGAATTTGTTTTGATGGAGGACTTGAAGTACTCTGACCATGCTCTTTTTGCCTTCTCTTCATGGTTTGTGAAGAGAAATTGACCATAATTTTGATGAGTTTTCCTTTGAATGTGATCTACTTCTTTTTTCTAGTGGCTTTCAGTAGATTATTCTTGTGCTGAAGTTCTGGGATCTTGACTATTATATGTCTCGATGTGTTTTTCATTGGGTTGAGGTTACTTGGTGTTCTGTATGCTTCAGTTACCTGCCTGGCAGATTGTTTCCTCATATTTGGGAAGTTTTCTGCTATTACTTCTCTCCATACTTTTTAAATGTCATTTGTATTGACTCCTTCTTTCGCATTGATACCTTTTAGTCTCACATTGCTCATCTTTGCATCGTCTTGCAACGATGAATTATTTTTTCCTGCATCCTAGTTGTTAAGAGATCTTTTCTTACCTTTTCACTAGCTGCACCAGCATCTTAAAGATCTGAAACTCTGTCTTCATTTTCACTCAAACGGTTTTGCAAGCATGTGATTGCAATTTTAATTTCCTCTATATCCCTTTGACTCTGCTTTGTGTGATCTATTTCTTTCTTGTAATGCTTATTCAAGGAATCCATCATTTTTCTAATCTCTATTTTTGTATCAATGTCTTCTTTAGAAAGAAGTTATTAATTCTTTTAGTGCAGTGTTTTTTCCAGATTGGATTTCCTCCCTATGTTTCTGAGGTTGATTTTTTACTTCAGATGCTATGAGTTCAGTGAATTCTTTTTTTATTTCAGAAAAGAATTCTGCTCTGAGTTCCTCTATAACTTTCTGCTGTTGTTTATTTACTTTTGACGCTATTAATTCTTGCATTTGAGCTGGGCTAGTGTCCTATGCACTTGTTCTGGGTGGGCATTGGGTTTCCTCCATATGTTTTCCTCCTTATGTTTGCTTTTTAATACAGATGTTATTAATTCAGGGAGTTCTTTTTTCACTTCCAATCTGAGTTCCTGTATACCTTTTTGCAGTTGTTTCTTTATTTCAGAAGCTGTTGATTCATTGATTTCAGCTTTGTGATTCCAAATTTGTTCTGTGCTATTGCCCTTTGCACTTGTTATGTGTGGGCTTGGGGTCTGAGATTGCATTTTGCTCCTTCTCATTGTCATTTTGTGTAGCACTGCCTTCTGTCCTTTGTTTTAGAGCTTTGGTGCAGTTATACCCTTAGCACCTATTGAAATTCAGGTACAGAACTTCAAAGTTTGGATTTATCCAGCTGTGCCTTCTTGGATGTCATTGCTGTGCTCAGCTCCTTCCTGCTGCCTATCTTGGGAGTGAACCTGTTAAGCCCCTCTGGCAAGATGTTCTGCTCCCAGACTAGCTGGGTGGCTTTGTCCCCTACTCTTTCTGCAGGGATTGCAGCTGCAGGATTTTACCCAGGCCTATATGCCAGGCCTGACCTGTGTCTGGAGGAACAAGGTGGAGTAGCAGGAAGACAAAGCTCTCCCACACACTCATCAGGCGTGGGCTAGGGCTGGATCTGTGGGTCCCCAGAACACGGAAGAAATTCTCACTCAGTGGGCAGGGGTAGGTGCTGCAGAGTGGTAGTGGGGGTGTCCCAAGGGGGTGGAAGAGGGTCTCACACACGCTGTGCATGGGCTGGTACCAGCAGTTCCCACTAGCACAGGGTAGCTGGAAGCTCTCCCACACAGTTACCAGGCCTGGGCTGGGACTGGCTGTGCATAATATTCATTGTAAAAATCTTATAAATTGTGTCTGTTGTGTTATTCCACTTGCAAAACCAAAAACTAAAACACATTCTATAGAAGTTTTAATCCCTTGTGTATTTGTTTGGATTTGTTTCATTCCTTTATTTCTTTCCTATGTTGTACATTCATGGTTTCTATCATCTTTAAACTCCTGTATTTTTAATCTATATCTGCTGTGGATTTGTTGGACATGTATTTCACTTTATCATTTCTTTTTTTTTCTTTTACATGTGAGATCAATTTTGTATAGTTTTCTCCATTTGTTTTTTTCACTTGTGCACTCATGTCAATAAGTTTCAATGTGTAGCTTCAAATTTCTCATCTCTCATTGTGATTTGTAATTGTCCTGGGTTGGCAGAAGATCTGGAGTTGCATTTTGCTCCTGTGTCTTGTCATTTTCTGTTTTTTTAAATTTTGGGGTTTTTTTTGTATTGATTCTTGTAGAATTTTTATAGAAGATAGCTCTATCAATATTGGAATTTCACTAGGAAGTGTCCATTCCTCAGTTTCCCTCTAGGTGTAGTTGATTCTTAGGGTTTATGTCTATTACAGGAACCTACCTTTTCAATTTCTGAAGTATAAAAAGTGGCCACCTATTTGTCTCAGTGTCTCTTCCTTTGGTATCAGTCTATGATAATAGTTATGATTGTAGATAATCTCAGTGATTTTTTTTTATGAAGGAAACATTGATTAGAGTCTGTATGACATCCTGGATAAAGCAGTACAAATCGCAATAACAATAACATTAAGTATGGGCTAGCAACTGACAAATTGTGTGAAGTACTAATTTGGTAACTTAAAGCACTGGAGCAAACTCTGCAGTTATATAACCAAATCCAATATATATGAAAAACCTGTATGCAGTGAGTTTCCCTTAATTTTATCCTGCTCGGGCATAGTTAAGTGGGATAGGGGACCAAGCTGAGAGATGAATGAGGAGAAATAGAGCTGAAGCAAGGCTGTAAGGTAAAGAATGAACACTCAAGTTTTGGGAAAGTGTAAGAGAGCATGAGAGAAAAAGAGTGAAAGAGAAAGCAGATGAATATTGAAATATACCACAAGGAGAGGAAACTATGTTCACTCACAGGAAAGTATCATAAAATCTAGAGAGATAGTTGAAGAAGTAGGAAAAGAGGATGAATCAAATATCAAATATTTGATATCAAATATAAAAATAAAAATCAAGGTAGGAAACCTAAATAACATTTCAAAAATCCCCACCCCAAAGAGAATGAGAAAAGAAAACCATTCAAACAAACAAAATTGCTAAAAAGGAGACAAAATAAAGTATTATCTGCTCTTTTCCATAGAGCAGCAGAAATGTACATTGAGGTACACTATTGGTATTTTGACTGAGATTGCATTAAATTTATGTAAGCTTTTGTAGTATGTTCATTTTCACTCTGTTTGTTGTGCCTATCTATGAACAGGGCATATCTTTCCATCTCTGCTATCTTCTTTGATTTCCATTTTCAGAGTGCTATTGTTTTCAATGTAAACGTCTTTTACCTTCTTCATTAGATTGATCACTATGCATTTCATTTTTCTTAATGTTATTTTGAAAGGTATTTTCTTCCCTGCTTTCTTTCTTAGTGAATTTGTTATTCATGTGCAGGAGTGTTATTGATTTTTGAGTGGTGACTTTGTATCTTGCTTCACTAGATAAAAACTTGTTTGGCACAATAAACAAATCTCTTTCCCCTCTGTATTATATAAATACTATAACTAGTAGTGAAATGTTTGAAAGATTTTAGTATTTGTGTTTAACATATACACTGTATTAGAACATGCTTCATTATTGTGTATTTGTTGGCTAATTGCAAACATGTTATTTCAGTGTAACACTGTTGTAGGAGTTTATGTTTCTCATATGCAGGAAATATTGAGTGCTTTGCATATATTAACAAATTTTTTTCCATAAACATTCACTATTATTACAATTATCTTCACTTTATAGATGGTGAATCAGGCAAAGAAGAGTCAAATAATGCACTGAATCTTATAGTAGACATGTAAGCTAATTTCTCTAGGGGAAGTAGGTTGTGATGTTGAAAGAAGGTGGCTGAATCCATAGAGCATTTAGCCCACTATGATGCTCAGATTCTTACATTTTGTTTTGGTTCTTTAAACTTTAAAGCGTGAAAACAAATAGAAACAAAGACAGAAACAGAGTAACAAGCAACAGTACACATGGTACAGAATATTAAAACAAAAATAAAAAAATTAACATTGGTTGTTGTGTTACATATTTTCATAATTAAATTTGTCATCCAGATTGATAGATATAGATATGCATAATTGGTCAAATAAACATTAATGCTTACTTTCAATAAACCTTAATTTTTTTCTTGTCCTTTTTTACCTTGTGCATTTTTTAAAAATTTATTTTAAAGAGAGTATACTAATTGATAAGACATTGGAAATGGTACACATTTAGAAGAACAAGATGAGAGATATTCAACTGCAATTTTTACTTAGTTGCTCAGTTTGTAGATAATAGCATACAGAGTTAGTCAAATTGAAAATTTTAAACGTTAACTGCTACTTAAAAAATATTGATGGAAATGAGAACTACAGTCATCTCAACTATCCTGAATATATCACATCTTGTTTTTGGTAAAAATGCTCTCTCGATTTCCTTCCTCTGCCATAATAGCTCTCCTCTCTGGAAAGAAGTATTTTTTTTAAAAGTTATAAAAATACCATCTAAACAAACCAGAAAGAAGAAGCCTAATATGAAAATTACTGTGTTTGCAATGTGGGAAGGACATCTGGAAAGGCTGCTAAATTCTTTGTATATCTCTGAGAGAGCCTCAGGTGCTCTAAAACCACTTCCAGACTTTAGGCACCAGATGCTGCTCACGGGACTCTAACTTAGATTTAAAGTCCTTTAGATGCATTAGATTCATACAGGAAGAACTGGAAAGAACAAAAAAAATCAGAGCTAAATTATTAAGTATTTCAAACAAGAGCATTACATAGAATACAGAATAGTATTACTTTTTTCCTTTGTATTTCAAAATTTTAGGGCCAGGGAGACAGCTTAGTGGACTAAAGTGCCTGCTTAGGCAAGCTTAGGCAAGTGCAGGGCCCACAGTTAAATTCAGGACACCACATGCTGTGCCAGCCCCTCACCCAGGGCAGGCTGAGCTGGCCAGAGTCTGGACGTTGTGGCCCACAGCTGTAATACCAGCGATCTGGGGAGGCTGAAAGCATGAGTATCACCAAGAGTCCAAGCTGTGTAGTGAGACCCTGCAACACCAAATACATTAAATAAAGTTATAGATTGTAAACTAGAAATTTCTACTACTTCTGTAGTCAAAATACAATAGAAATAGCACCTGTTGGTTTTAGATGTAGTAGTTTAGAATTCTACTTTTTATATTTCATTTCATGCATTTCCAATAGCAAATTCCTGTCATCTTAGTTGATCAAGTTTCATTGATTGACTATACCTTGAGACAACAATGTTAACTGAAATAAATAAGATGCACAAGCATAAATATAGCTTACATTTTATATAAATATAACATATTTCTCTTATACATGAAACCCAAAGAACAAATAATTTAAAGAGAAAAATAAAAGATAGTTTCAGAGAAAAGGAGAAAGATCTTTTGAAAATGGGAAGGGGATATAGAGATGGGATGGGATGGGATGGGAGGGTAGTGGGATAAAAAAGAGTTGAGGTATGTCACATAAAGCTTACACAACTGTAGCCTTTTGCACTTAATTGGATTATATGTGGGGACTTAGAGTCACTTGTATTGTTTCACAAAATTAATATCTCATGCCAAATATTAAAAATAAATGTGTTATGTACATTTATATGACCTCCCAGGAATGTGATCATTATGTCAATACTATTTTTTAAATAAAATGAAAGGTACAAATTAATTGAACATTTACAAATTTCCTTTACCAGAATCCTTTAGCCATAGAAGCTCAGTGCATCCTGCAAAGTTGGGTTTCTCAAAGACCAGCCAGTGTAGTAGTATGAGATATGGTTTCTGCAGACAGCATGGAAACAAGCCATCTTCTCCAGGCTTTCCCTGTGCTGGGATGGGAATTCTATGGAGTGGGGTCTTGAAGGCTGCTCTCGTGACAAGTCGGGAGAGCCATCTCCAGTAGAGTTTGTTTTCTAGAAAATAGGCTTAGAATTCACTGGGAAAGAATAGACATTTCTTCCTTTCATGTAGGAACCATCCTTAATTTCTTAGCAGTGAGAACAATGAATGTTGGCTTAATGAATAAATGATGGAGAAATTAGTGCAGGAATGATCTATAAACAAGTGACTCACTTAGAGTCAGCATCAGGGATTAGCTGCTTCATACATGCACACTTTGCACTTGGAGAATTCAGAGAGCACTTATTGTGGCTGATTTGAACATAAAACATTTATTGTAGCAGTAGGCTAAAGCTATGGAGGGTATAAGGCAAGAGATTCCAAATTCATGTGCATGTGATTGAGTCTCCATGACTACTTTCTCTTCTCTGGATCGAGGGGATTTATTTGTGGAACACTGATTGCTTTGCTTAGGTGATATATTTACTAAACACTTTTGTTCTGTCAGACATAAGTAAACATGTCATGAAGAGTAGCTTATCCATACTTAATAAAGACCATGATTGGACTTTGAATTTCTAATATGCATAGTAAATATATACCATGCTAATAAGCATGCATTTTTACCAAGCAGTGGATTTATTTTATGTCATAGTAATTAGTTGAGTTATTGTTATATACAAAATTACTTTCAAGTTAGCAGATTTGGTTATCTTCTATAGGACTATACTAAAATAATTTCCAATATATTTCATGGAAATGTTTTATATATTTTTAAAATTTTATTTTATTTTATTTTGAAGACTAAAAAGAAAAGCAAGTACAAAAATCAGAAACATAGACAGCAACAAGGCAACATACATCAATACATATGTTACAGATTTTCAAAAGAATAGCTGATCAACAGTGGTTGATATATTACACATTTTTTATCATTAAATCTTGCTCAGATTAACAGATATAGTTGTGTAAGATTAGACATACGATTTAATATTGCTTGATTGCAAGAAACCTCAAATTTCTATTCGACTTTTTCTTTTTTTGCCTTTTTTAAAACAAATTTATTTTAGAAAGAATATAGTGATAACTGATATGACATTAAAAATGATACACATTTAGAAGACCAAAGTGACAGCTATTCAAGTATGGTTTTGTATTATTCATTGCTATCCTCAATGTGGTTGCTTAGATCACAGATATCAGCAGAATGAGTTGATTAAGGTGAAAATTCTATATGTTAAATGCTAAAAAAACTGATGGAAATTCTTAGTTCAATCATCTCAGCCATCTGTATGTATACTTACATGTTTCCCCCTTGCTTTTTTCCTTTCTCTCATCTTCATTGCTTAATCCTTAAATTCCACTTCTTTCAATCTTAGTATATCTATTATACTTTCAGGTTTTATTTCTTCTTTTGGGTTCTTACACTAGGAAGACTATAATATTTACACATGTGGCTCTGATTTATTTCACTTTTGGGTATAGCCTCTAGTTGCATCCACTTACCTAGGAAGGCTTTCACTTTATCTTTCATTTTAGCTGAGTAATACTCAATTTTATAAAATACCACATCTTTTCCAATCATTCCTCAGGTGAGGGGCATTTTGGTTGTTTCCATGATTTGGCTATGAAAACTTATGCTGTTATAAACATGGGTGCACATATGTAGCTATGGCATGATGTTTTCAGTGAATAGCTGGACTGAATGGGATTTTCAGTCCTAGTATTTTTAGGAGTCTCTACATTGATTGCCATAATGGTTGTACAAATCTTCATTCCCACCAGCAGTGGACGAGGGTTACATTTTCTCTGCATCCTTTTCAGCATTTGTTATTAGTTAATATCTTTATGATAGTCACATTTCTAGGGTGAGATGGTATCTTAGTGTTGTTTTAATCTACATTTCTCAAACGGCCAGTGATGTGGAGCATTTTTCCAGGTATTTATTTGCATCTTGTTTTTCTTCCTCTAAGAAGTATGCATTCATCTCAGATGCCCACTTTTGGGTTGGGGCTTTACATTTTGTGGGCTTAATTCTTTTTAGTTCTTTACATATTCTAGATAGAGGAGCTTTGGGTGATTATTGGTTAAGATTTTTTCCAAATTTGTTGGTTATATTTTCACTCTGCTGGTCATTTTTTTTTAATGTGCAGAAACTTCTCAATAAGAGGAGGTCCTGGTTGTTGATCTTTGAAGAATTTCCCACATAGTTTGACTTTTGTTCATGAACTGTCTGCCTACCCTTATATCTTAAACATTTCCACCTACTTTCTCTTCCAGGAGATTTAGCATTTCTGTTTTAATGTTTGGATCTTTAATACGTTTTGACTTTAGCACATAGCGACATGCCTGGGTCTAGTTTTAGTTTTTGGCACATGGAGAACAAGTTTTTCTGGTTATCTTTCTGTCAGTGAACATGTTTGTCACCTTTTTCAGAGATAAGATAGCTGAGTGCATTTGTAGTTGTATCTGCATGTTCTAATCTGTTCCACTGATGCTTGGGTCTTTTTTTTTTTCTTTTTGCCAGTAATGTGTTGATTTTACCATGATAGCTTTGCAGTATAATTTCAAGTCAGGGATTGTAATGCCTCCTGCCTTACCTTTGTTGCCCAGGATTGCCTTTGCTATTCTAGATTTTTTCTGGTTCCAACTAAATTTTAGGAATGTTTTCTCTAGGTCTGTAAGGTATGCTATTGGTATTTTGATAGGGATTACATTAAATTGTGTAACAATTTTGAGAGTACAGCCATTTTCACAATGTTAGTTCTTCCTAACCAGGAGCAAGGAATATCTTTGCATTTTCTGAAATCATCTTTGCTCTCTTTTTCCAGAGTATTTTAATTTTCATTGTATAGCTCTTTTATGTCCTTTGTTAGATTATTTCCTAAATATTCATTTATTTAGATGCTGTTGGGAAGGATATTGTTTCTTTAATGTCTATCTCAATGTGTTTATCTGTGTAGAGGAATGATTTTATTTTTGCATATTGACTTTTTAACGCGATGCAACTGAATTTGTTTATTAATTCCAGGAGCTTCTTGGTGGAAAGTCTTGGGTATTCCAGGTAGAATATCATATTATCTGCTTTAACTTCTTATTTACATATTCTTATTCCTTTTATTTCTCTCTCTTGTCTAATGGCTCTAGCTAATGATTCCAGAACTATATTGAATAAAAGTGGTGATAGAGGATATTCTTATCTTGTACATGATTTGAAAGTAAAAGCTTTCAGTTTTTCCCTATTTAGAATTAGGTTGGTTGTAGGATTGTCATAGATGGCTTTTATCAGACTGAGGTATAGGCTATATATTCCAATTTTCTGTAGGGCTCTGATTATGAATGGTGTTGGAATTTATTAAAAGCCTTTTCTGAATCAATTGAGGTGATTATGTGGTTTTGGCTCTATTAATATAGTGTATTACATTTACAGATTTGCGTATGTTGAAGTATCCTAACATCCCTCAGATGAATCATACCTAGTTGTGTTGTATAATTTTCTTGATGATTTGCTGTATTCTATTTGCTAATATCTTTTTAAAAAAATAATTGCATTGAGAAATAAATAGCAATGAGACAGTTTCAAAACTGATTAGTAGGACAATAATACATGGCATATTGTTGTCTTAGTCATTATTCATTGTACAAGATGCAAACATGATATCCTGTCCACAAACACTACTAGTACAAATCTTTCTATTCATTAAATTAAGAGAATGTAGCTGTGTATCTATGCTAACTATTTTGAGTATACAGATAAAAAATGGATGTTCATTTGTATCCCATTTTTTGTTTAGTTTTGTCAGAGAAGGGTATTCCATTGTCATTTAAATATTATGTGTGTGTGTGAATTCAGCAAAATATTCCAATATAGTCCAGTAGTCCATAGTAGTATTGGGTTTTCGGTAAGACTGACAATGTCACAAATTGTTGACTTGAGCCTTTCACAGCACAGCATATTAATATGGCTTTACTTTTTATACTTCATTTTCATACTTTTCTGGTGGATGGTTAAGACCAAGATAAGGCAAGACCCATATAACAAGAAATGTAGCTTTTGTATCTGATAAGGTCGGTCAAGTACCCTCAGGATTTATCCTGTAATCCTGTACCACAGTTTGTAGATCCTTTGTCACTGTCAGCCATGTTGATGAGCCACAGCCATTGCTTGACCAGTTTGCTCTCTGTGAATGCCTGAGAGAATGTTTTCTCTCCGTGTGACTCTCCTTAGTCACACTCTACATTGTTGGTCACTTTCCTCTATGACCCCATAATCTTGATCAGAACATTTGGGACATAACTGAGTTACATGATGTTACAGTGCAGGTTCTCCTATATCCTGAGTCTTCACTGACCTCAAAAGAGTAGGGCCAAAATGTTGGCTGTCCTTGCAGCCCTTCTTTTTCTCTAATTTTTGGTCTACTAAACATTAAAACAGAAACACCAAATCTCCTGGAAGACAAAGTAGGGGGAACTCTTGAAGACATAGGAGTAGGCAAAGAGTTCATGAACAAAAATCAAATCACATGGGTAATACTGGAAAGAATTAATAACTGGGACTTGCTCTTATTGAGAAATTTTTGCATGTCCAAAGAAATTACCAACAAAGTGAAATGACAAACCACAAATTTTGAAAAAATCTTGACAAATAAGCACTCAGACAAAGATCTGTTCTCTAGAATTTATAAAGAACTAAAAAAAAATTAAGGTCCCAAAATTTAAGGACCCAATCCAGAAATGGGCATCTGAGATGAACACACACTTTTAAGAGGATGAAATTAAAGAAGTGAATAAATATATGAAAAAATGTTCCACATCACTAGTCATCCATGAAATTCAAATTAAAACAACACTGAGATACCATCTCGCCCCACAAAGAATGGCTACCATAAAAAATCGCCCAACAACAAATGTTGGAGAGACTGTGGGGACAAAGAACCCTTCTCCACTGTTGGTGGGAATGTAGACTGGTGCAACCATTATGGAAATCAGTGTGGAGACTCCATTAAAAACTAGGAGTGGAAATCCCATTCAAAACAGCTATCCCCCTACTCTGAATTTTCCCGAAGGAACTGAAAATGTCATATCATGGTGATATATGTGTACCTATGTTTATAGCAGCACAATTTGTGATAGCTAAATCTTGGAAACAACCAAAGTGCCTGTAACCTGAGGAATGGATGAAAAAGATGTATTATTTTTATACAATGAAGTATTACTTTTTGAGGATTTTTGCGACTATGTTTATGGGGGAGATTGGCTTGTAATTGTCTTTTTTGGTTCAATATTTCTCATTTTTTGGTATAGTACTTGCCTCCAGGAATGACTTTGAGTGTATTGATTCCTTTTCAATTTCATTGAAGAGGTTGGGAGTATCAGAATTCATTTTTCTCTTAATGTCTTGTGGAATTGAAGTGTGAATCCAACAGGACCTGGGTTTTTCTTTGTAGGCACTTTTTTTAAAAATTAAATTTTCAATTTTATTGACTGATGTTGGGTTATTGAGAGTTCTTATATTTTCCTTAGTCAGTTTTGGTATTGTGTGCCTATCTAGAAATTTGTCCATTTCTTCTGTGTCTTTGAACCTGTGAGAGTAAAAATTTTCAGTGTAGCTACTGATGATCTTCTGAATTTTCCCACAGTCTTTATTTCACCCTCTTGTTTGAATCAGAGTTTTTTCTTTCCTGTTTTTGATGAGGTTGGCTAGGGTTTTATCAATTTTATTTAATCTTTGAAAGAACCAGCTTTTGGATTCATTAATTATTTGTATTGTGTTCTTTGTCTCAATTGCATTAATTTCTGCTCTAAAATTTATGATTTCTTCCCATCTTTGTGTTTTGCAGTTGTTTTGCTCTTCTTTTTCTAGAAGCTTGAGATGCAGCATTAGCATTTATTTGTTCTTGCTCTGTTTTCCTAACATGTGAATTTACCACTGTAAATCCTCCTCCAAAAACTGCTTTCATTACATTCCACAAATTCAGTAAGTTGTGCATGAATTTTCATTGAATTGTAGATATTGTTGAATTTCTTGTTTAATTTCATCTGTAACCCATTGGTTGATTAGTAGGGTATTAGTTAATTTCCATATGGTTGTGGAGTTTTATGGGGATTTTTGGTCATTTATTTCCAGTTTTATTGCACTGTGGCAGATAATATGCACAGGATAATTTCTGTTTTCTTGCATATATTTAAGCATGACCTACAGACTAGTATGTGGCCTATTTTAGAAAACATCCCATGTGCAGCTGTAAAAAATGTGTATTCTGATGAGGTTGGATAGAAGTCTCTGTCCACTAAGTCCATTTTTTTCAAAGGTCTGGTTCAATTCTGCTACCTTTTTGCTAATTTTTTTCATCTGCTTGACCTATCTTTTTGACATAAGGGAGTGTTATGTCCTCTGTTAAGATTGTGTTATTAGTTATTAGATTTTTCATGTTTTTTTAAATTTACCTTATATAATTGCCTGATGCCATATTTGTCACATACAAAATTTTGACTGTTATTTCAATTTTTCCTCTAACTAATATGTAGTGGCCTTCTTTATTTTGTTTGATCATTCTTGATTTGAAGTTCAGATTATCTGTGAACAAAATTGCTACCCCTGCTTTTTTCTTAGGTCCTGGAGCATGTAGTATTATTTTCCTTTGATCTTCAATCTATAAATTTCTTTAAGAGTTAAATGTGTTTCTTGTATACAGTATACTGTTGATTTTTCTTACTTAATCCATGCTGCCAATGTATTTATTTCAATTGATGAATTGAGTCCATTTACATTGATGGTTATAGTTAATATGTATTGACTTATGTTTGTCATGATATTTTCCTTGTGTTTGGTTACCTAATTTTCTCCTGTGTTTAATTTTTTGCCTTTTTGTTGGGTTACTTCCATTGTCAATCTTGGAATTGTGTTCAATTTGTTCCCTTTTTAGAATATCTTTTATTACTCTCTGTATGTTTTCCTTGCTTGTCATGAAATTCTTTAGTTGTTCTTTGTCTTGGAAGCATTTTACTTCTCCATTAAATTTGAAAGAGAGTTCTTCAGGGTTTATTAGTCTGAGTTGGAATTTGTTTTCTTGTAGAATTCAAAACCTTCACTCCATGCTCTTCTTCATTTGATGGGTATGAGGAGAAATCTGCCATTATTATTATTATTATTATTATTATTATTATTGTTGTTGTTGTTATTATTTTTGTAGAACTAGGGATTGAACTCAGGCCCTTGCACTTACCAGGGAAGTGCTTATTCCACTGAGCCATCTCCCCAGCCCCTCTGCCATTATTTGGATGGGTTTTACTTTAAATGTGATAGCTTTCATTTCTCTGTTGGCTTTTAGTATGCTGTTTTTGTGCTGAATTTTTGGGCTTTTGATTATTATATGTCTGTGTATGATTGTAACTGGGCTTATATTATTTGGAGTTCTGTATGCTTCAGTTACCTAAAAGTCATATTGTTTCCCCATGTCTGGGAAGTTTTCTGCTATTACTCTGCCCATATTCTTTTTTAAAATAACATTTGTGTTGAATCCTTCTTTCTCACTGATGCCTACTCATTTTATGTTTTCATCTCTGTATTGTCTTGCAGCTGTTGAATTATTATTTCTTATACCCTAGAGGTTTTTTTTGAACTGGGGATTGAACTCAGGCACTTGTGCTTGCCATGCAAGTGTTTATTCTACTGAGCTATCTCCCAAGCCCTCTATCCTAGTTGTTTTTAAGAGATCTTTCTTTCCTTACCTTTTCACTAGCTGTAGAAGTGTCTGCAAGGTCTGAAAGTCTATCTTTACTTTCTTTCAGATAGTTTTGCCAACTTTTAATAGAGTTTTTAATTTTGTGAATATGTTTTTGAATTTGCTTCCTGTATTCTATTTCTTTTCTATATTGCTCACTCAAGATTTCCATCATTTTTCTATTCTTGTCTTTTTTTTATTAGTGTCTTCTTTAGAAACACTTAGTAATTCATTCACTACAGTGATCATTTCTTTTTTTTTTCCTTGGGAGATTATTTATGGTATGATTTTCTTTGAACTCTTCTGCAGTTGTTTCTTTACTTCAGATGCTATTATTTTAGAATTTCAGGTGTGGGACTTCCAGTTTCTCCTATGCTAGTGTGTTTTGTGTTAGTTCTGGGAGGGTTTTGGCCCTGAGATTGCACTTTGCTCCTTCTATTTATCATTTTCTATTTCAGAAAGCACTCTTTATTTTAACTTGTGCGATATTTTTGTGGAAGTTTGATAGTAGTTAGCTGTATCACTGTGATCAGAGACTCTCTGTAAAGAGTCTGTTATTTACATATCTCTTCTGTGTCAGAGATTCTTGTTTTATGTGTGTCCCAAGATTTTGTGCACTGTATTGATTGGGAGTGAGATATTGGTTTCTGTTTGACACTGTCCTCTGTGCCTTGTTGAGGTTATTATCCAAGCACCTTCGATATTATTACCCAAAAGAGAACCTGTGGTTAATGCAGATATGGTTTTCTATTTACAGTAATACAATTAGCAACACTAATAATAGGTAGTGAGATTTAGTGATTGACAAACTTTTGCAACTATTTTTTTTGACCATTAGAGCAAACATTATGGCTGTATAGCTAAGTAGATTTTTAAATTTGGAATTATATTTAAATTAGTTCCCCTATGTTCTCTCTGGTCACCTGCCCTTGATATACGTGGAGTCATCCAGGCAGACTAGTTCACCCCAGTTACCTATTGCTACTTCTATCTTAAGGTGATGCTCCCATAGGTCTGGGTCTAGCAGTATGCCTCAGATCACTGGGTCTGGATCTACCAAAGTTGAACTAGACCACCTGTTTCTGGATTGGGCATGGCTACTGTGCTCTGCTTCTTCCTTCTGTGGCCTGTGGAAGTGAACCCACTGTACCCTGCTAGTTAGATATTCTGTTCCTGGTTTAGCTTGCTGGGTTTTACACCTAGCAGCTCTGCAGGGAATTCTGCCGCAGGATCCCAAACTGAGTCTTTCTGTGTAAGTTCTGCTGTCTGGTCACAAACCAAGACTCTCTCTGTTTTTGTTTTATACCTTTTTATCATATTTATATATATACTAATATATATATAATATATTACATACTTTTACTTTTTACTATTATATATTTATACTCATATATATATACTGGTATATATATTAATATATACATTTATACACTTATAAAATGACTGTACACATTTCTTCTGCTTTATAGTTTGTAGATGAAGGGGATGGAGGTTTTGGTGGAAGAGAATAGTCTCCCTGTGTGGAAGCTATTGTTGATTTAAGAAATTGCACATTGTTACTCACACGGGCACTCTCACTGTGGAGAATATAGCCAATCCTTTTATGGTTGGATGCCAAAACAGGAAGTGCCAGTTTACTGAGGTATATAAGAGTTATATTTTTATCACATAAATCACATTGAAAAGCTTTTATGAACTCATAGTCATGCTTATATAATGAAAAGCCTAAACATGATTAGCATTAAAATCAAATTTATATTTATGAGGCCAAATTTGATTTTCCTAGGTAATGATCAATTCATTTGGATATTCAGATGGTACCTTACATAGATGGTGTTTATCTATGTAAGCAAACAAATCCAAAAACTAAGCTATTTTGTGCTTTCTTGTGCTTCACTGTAAATGGATTTCTTGATGTAGAATTTATTTGTGCAATGCTTTTTCAAGTTATCTTCTCTTTCTTAAGTAAAATTTGTCATAGTTTCATGTAGCTGAATGTGATTATTCTTAGAATAATTATGTTCTTTCATTTAGATATTATATTTTGAAGCTTTTTCTTTAGTTATTGTCTACAGCCTGCATGGGCATACTGAACATTTGAAATATTTATTTATTATTATTTTTTATGTACTTGGTACAGGGTCACACTATGCAGCTCAGACTTATAGTGGTCCTTCTATTTTCAGCCTTCCCAGCACTGGGAATACAGCCATGCACCACAATCCAGGCCTCACTGGCCATTTCAGTGGGCAAAGGGGTGGAGCCAAAGTGGCACGTGGTATGGGGGATCAACTCTGATTCCTGCGCTTGCCTAAGTAGGCACTTAGTCTACTGAGCTATCTTGCCAGCTCTGAAATACAATTTTAAAATAAAGGATATAAACAGCCATTCCAAAATTTTGCAGATGTGAACCATTAAGGCAGGCAGTTTTAGAATTTGTACTTAAATGCTGTTGAATCTAACATTATAATGAAAGATGCAGAAATTTATAGGAATTTGTTCAGCCTCTCCCTAATGTTAAAGAAAGATGAATAAATTTCCATTTTTCCCATAATTTTATTGATAAACAAAAAGTAATGAGATAATTTCAAATCAAATTGGTAGAACAGTTTCAATAATTACCACATTGCATACATTCTTCCCAGTGGTTAATTGCTGTACAAGATGCAGATGATATCCTATTTACAAACACCATTAGAACAAATCACTCTATTCATTAAGAGAATGTAATTATTATTTTATTTATTTA
>NW_004524657.1:2212606-2213083 GCF_000260255.1 Octodon degus
TTTCATATATTTATTCGCTTCTTTAATTTCTTCCTCTGAGAAGTGTGTGTTCATCTCGGATGCCCATTTCTGATTGGGTCTTTAAATTTGGGGGCCTAGTGTTTTTTAGTTCTTTATAAATTCTAGAGATCAGACCTTTGTCTGAGTACTTGTTTGTCATGATTTTTTCCAAATTTGTGGATTGCCTTTTTACTTGGTGGGTAATTTCATTGGATGTGAAAAAATTTCTGAGTAAGAGCAGGTCCCAAATAGACCCAGAGTGCAGGCCTGGCGAGTGAGTGAGACCACCTGGGGCCCTCCAGATCCTGAATAGACCCAGAGCCCAGGCCCAGTGAGTGAGTGAGATGATGGAGGCCACGGGATCCTGAATAGACCCAGAGCACAGGCCCCACGAGTGAGTGAGATGACCCCAGGCCCAGGGATCCTCATTTGACCCAGGCGGCAGGCCCAGCAGGGAATCCTTCAGCAGAACTCCCT
>NW_004524657.1:2217097-2218832 GCF_000260255.1 Octodon degus
TGGACCAGTATGTGGTCTATTTTAGAAAATGACCCATGTGCAGCTGAGAAAAATGTGTATTCAGCTGTGTTTGGGTGGAACACTCTGTATATGTCCTTTAAGTCCATTTGTTTCAAGTTCTGTTTCAGTTCTGTTATTTCTTTGCTACGTTGTTGTCTGGTTGACCTATCTTTTGGGGATAAGGGGTGTTAAGGTCTTTGTTTAAAATTGTTGTATGAATATTAGAGTTTTCAGGTCCATTAAGATTTGCTTTATATAGTTGGGTGCTCCCGTCTTTTGTATATACATATTTATGAGTGTTACCTCTTCCTCTTGAATTTTTCCCCTAACCAGTATATAGTGACCTTCTTTATTTCTCTTGATCATTGTTGATTTGAAGTTGAGACTCTGAGAATAGGATTGCTACTCCTGCTTTTTTTCTGAGTGACTGGGGTATATAGTATTGTGTTCCATCCTTTGACTTTCAGGCTATGAATGTCTTTATGAGTTAAATGTGTTTCTTGTATACAGGATATTGTTGGATTTTGTTTCCTAATCCACTGTGCCAGTCTATTTCCCTTAATTGGTGAATTGAGTTCATTTACATTGATGGTTAGAATTGAGATGTATTGACTTATGATTGACTTGTTATTTACCTGTTGTCATTTGCTCCTTTTTCTCCTGTGTTTAATTGCTTGTCCTATTTAGTTGGTTGCTTCTGATCTCATTCGTGGAGTTCTGATCATTTTCGTCCCCTTCTAGCATAGCTTTCAGTAGCCTGTGTAGGGTTAGCTTTGTCATCATGGAATTCTTTAGCTGTTCTTTGTCATGAAAGTAATTCACTTCTCCTTCAAACTTGAAAGAGAGTTTTGCAGGGTATAATAATCTGGGCTGGAATTTGCTTTCATAGGAAACTTGAAGTACTCTGCTCCATGCTCTTCTTGCCTTCATAGTTTGTGATGATAAGTCAGCCATAATTCAGATGGGTTTTCCTGTGAATGTGATCTGCTTCTTTTCTCTAGTGGCTTTCAGTAGATTTTTCTTATTTTTTTCTCTTTTTTCCCCATAATTTTATTAATAAACAAATAGCAATGAGACGGTTTCAAATCAAATTGTTAGGACACTTTCAATAGTTAACACATTGCATGCATTCTTCCTAGTATTTAATTGCTGTACAAGATGCGGACATGATATCCTATTTACCATCACCATTAGAACAAATCACTCTATTCATTAAGAGAATGGAACTATATACCTATCATAACCATTTTCATCAGATACAAAATAGACATATATCTGTATACCTTTTTTTTGTTAAGTTCCGTTATTTGACTATTATAGGTGTGTAAACTCAGCAAAATATTCTAAAAGAGTCCAGCAGCCCATAATAGTATTGAGTCTTCCGCTTGACTCGCAATGTCAGAAATTGTTGACCTGAGTCCCCTGCAGCTCATCATAACTGCATGGCTTAACTTCTTATATTTTGCTTTTATACTTTTCTGCTGGATGGTTAAGAACAAGGTAAAGCAGGACCTATGCAAGAAGAGTTGTAGCTTTGGGTTTGATAAACTCTGTGAATTCCCTCAAGATTTATCCAGATATCCTATACCTCAGATCCTAGAACCTTTGTCAGTGTCAGCTATGTGAATGAGTCACGGCTATTGCTTGGCCAATGTGCTCTCTGTGAAAGCCTGAGAGAATGTTTTCTCTCCATGTGACTCTCCTTAGGCACACTCTACATCATCGATCACTTTCC
>NW_004524657.1:2219680-2232075 GCF_000260255.1 Octodon degus
TACCTTTCTATTTGTATTTCTTCTTTTGAGTTCTTATACTAGGGAGACTATATGATATTTACACATGTGTGTCTGGTTTATTTCACTTATGAGTATATGTACAAAAGGCATCCTCTTCAGCCTAAAGGCTTCGAGTTTATCATTCTTAATAGCTGAATAATACTCCATTGTGTAAAAATACCACACCTTTTTCAACCATTCCTCAGGTGATGGGCATCTTGGTTGTTTCTAAAATTTGGCTATCACAAATTGTGCTGCTATAACCATAGGAATACATACATCACTATGGTATGATATTTTCAGATCATTTCAGAAAATTCCCAGTAGAGGAACATCTGATTTAAATGGGATTTCCAGACCAACTTTTCTAAGGAGTCTCCATACTGATTTCCATAATAGTTGCAGCAGTCTACATACCCACCAGGAATGGAGAAGGGTTCCTTTTTCCGCACATCGTCTTCAACATTTCTTTTTCTTTATGATAGCCATTGTTTCTGGGGTGAGATGATATCTCAATGTTGTTTTAATTTGCATTTCGTGGATGGCTAGTGATGTGGAGCATTTTTCATATATTTATTCGCTTCTTTAAGTTGTTCCTCTTAGAAGCGTGTGTTCATCTCGGATGCTCATTTCTGGATTGTGTCTTTAAATTTTGGGGCCCTAGTGTTTTTTAGTTCTTTACAAATTTTAGAGAGCCGATCTTTTTCTGAGTACTTATTTGTCATGATTTTTCCAAATTTGTGGGTTGCCTTTTCACTTTGTTGGTAATTTCTTTTGATGTGAAAAAACTTCAAAAGAAGGGCTGGTCCCAGTTGTTATTTCTTTCACCTATTTCCAGTGCGATTTGATTTCTGTTCATGAACTCTTTGCGTACTCCTATGTCTTCAAGAGTTCCTCCCACTTTCTCTTCCAGGAGATACAGTGTCTCTGCTTTAATATTTAGATATTTAATCCAGTTTGACTTTAGTTTAGTGTATGGTGATAGACCAGGGTCATGTTTGAGTTTTCGGCATGTAGGGAGCCAGTTTTTCCAGCACCATTTGTTAAAGAGGCTATCTTTCTTCCAGTGAGTATGTTTGGCCCCTTTGTGAAAGATAAGGTGGTTGAGTGTGTTCGTACGAGATTCCCCGCCTTCTAATCTATTCCATTGATCCTCAGATCCATTTTGTTCCCAGTACCATGCTGATTTTATCGCCGTAGCCTTGTAGTATAATTTCAAGTCAGGAATTGCAATGCCGCCTGCCTTGTCTTTATTGCCCAGAATTGTCTTTGCTATTCTAGGTCTTTCCTGGTTCCAGATAAATTTTAGGATTGATTTCTCTAGGTCAGTGAGGTATGTCGTTGGTAGTCTGATAGGGATTGCGTTAAATCTGTACAGCAATTTTGGGATTATGGCCACTTCACAATGTTGGTTCTTCCTATCCAGGAACTGGAATATCTTTCCATTTTCTGAAATCCTCTACGATCTCTTTTTTCAGAGTACTGTAATTTTCCTTGAGAAGATCTTTGACTTCTTTAGTTAGATTAATTCCAAGGTATTTCATTTGCCTCGGTGCTATTGTAGAAGGTATTGTTTCTATAATTTCCTTCTCAGTGTGTTTGTTGTCTGTGTAGAGGAATGCTATTGACTTTTGGGTATTGACTTTATGACCTGCTATGCTACTGAATTTCTATATTAGTTCTAGTAGCTTCTTGGTGGAGTTTTTGGGTCTTCTAAGTAAAGTGTCATGTTATCTGCAAATAAAGATAATTCAACTTCTTCTTTGTCTATTCTTATTCCTTTTATTTCTTTCTCTTGTCTAATGGCTGTAGCCAGTGATTCCAGAACTATATTGAATAGGAGTGGTGATAGAGGTCATCCTTGTCTTGTACCAGATCTAAGAGTAAAAGATCTCAGTTTTTCCCCATTTAGGATTACGTTAGCTGTTGGGTTTTCATAAATGGGTTTTACCAGATTGAAGTAGAGGCCATCTATTCTAATTTTCTGTAGGACTTTGTACATGAATGAGTGTTGTACTTTGTCAAAAACCTTTTCTGCATCAATTGAGATGATCATGTGGTTTTTAGTTTTCGCTCTGTTGATATAGTGTACTACATTTTTAGATTTTTGAATGTTGAACCATCCTTGCATCCTTGGGATGAATCCTACCTGGTCATGGTGTATGAATTTCTTGATGATTAGCTGTAATCTATTTCCTATGATTTTATTGAGGATTTTGGCTTCTAGGTTCATGAGGGAGATCGGCCTTTAGTTCCCTTTCTTAGTTGAGTCTTTCCCTAATTTTGGCATCAATATAATACTTGCCTCCAGGAATGATTTTGGGAGGATTGTTTCCTTTTCAATTTCATGGAAGAGTTTGAGGAAAATAGGCACTACGTCTTCTATAAATGTCTTGTAGAATTCAGCTGGGAATCCATTCCAACCTGGACTTTCCTTTGCCAGTAGGTTTTTAATTACATGTTATATTTCATTGGCTGTTATTAGGCTATTGAGAGTGGTTATATTTTGTTGATTCAGTAGTGGTAAGTTGTACCTTTCTGGGAATCTGTCCATTTTTTCTGTGCCTTCTATTCTTTGAGAAGAAAGATTCTCAAAGTAGCTATTGATAATCTCCTGAATTTCAACTGGGTCTGTGGTAATTACAGCCCTTTTATTCCTTATAGCTTTTATTTGAATTTTTTCTTTCCTCTTTTTGATGAGGTTAGCTAGAGGATTATCGATTTTTATTTCATCTTTCCACGAACCAGCTTTTTGATTTTTTAATTCTTTGAATTGTTTTCTTCATCTCAATTGAATTAATTTGTGCTCTAATCTTTATGATTTCCTCCCATCTTTGGCCTCTGGGTTTGGTTTGCTCTTCCTTTTCTAATTGTTTATGTTGCAGCATTATGGTATTTGTTTGTTGTCATTCTGTTTTCCTAATGTGTGAGTTCACAGCTATGAATTTCCCTCTGAGAACTGCTTTCATCGTATCCCATAAATTTCGATAAGTTGTGCTTGAATTTTCATTGAATTGTAGATATTTTTGAATGTCTTGTTTAATTTAATCTGTGATACATTGGTTGCTGTGTATGGCTTCATTTAATATCCATGTATTTAAGGTTCTTTTTCTTGTTTCTTTTGTCATTTATTTCCAGTTTCATTGCACTGTGGTAAGATAATGTGTGTGGGATAATTTCTGTTTTCTTCCATATCCTTAAACATGACCTATGTACCAGTATGTGGTCTATTTTAGAGAATTACCCATGTGCAGCTGAGAGAAATGTGTATTCAGCTGTGTTTGCTTGGTACACTCTGTATATGTCCATCAATTCCATTTGTTTCCAGCTCTGGTTGAGTTCTGTTATTTCTTTACTAAGTTTTTGTCTGGTTAACCTATCTTTTGGAGATAAGGGGTGTTAAGGTCCCCTGCTAAAATTGTGGTATTGGATATTAGACTTTTCATGTCCATTAAGATTTGCTTTATAGGAGCTGGGAAGATGGCTCAGTAGAATAAGTGCCTCCCTGGCAAGCGCAAGGGCCTGAGTTCAATCTCGGTTCCACCAAAAAACAAATCAAAACAAAAATAAATAAAACATTTGCTTTATATAGTTGGGTGCTCCCATGTTTGGTGCATATATATTTCTGAGTGTTACCTCATCCTTTTGAATTCTTCCCCTAACCAGTATATAGTGGCTTTCTTTATTTTTCTTTATCATGGTTGCTTTGAAGTTGAGACTGTCTGAGAGTAAGATTGCTACCCCTGCTTTTTATTGATGTTCTGGGGCATGTTGTATTGTGTTCCATCCTTTGACCTTCATCCTATGAATGTCTTATTAATTAAATGTATACAGCATATTGTTGGATTTTGTGTCCTCATCCACTGTGCCAGTCTGTTTCTCTTATTTTGTGAATTGAGTCCATTTACGTTGATGGTTAGAATTGAGATGTATTGACTTACGATTGTCATGTTATTTACCTGTTGTTGTTTACTCCTTTTTCTCCTGTGTTTAATTGCTTGCCCTATTTAGTTGGTTGCTTCTGATCTCATTCGTGGCATTCTGATCATTTTGGTCCCTCTCGAGAACATCTTTCAGTAGCCTGTGAAGTGTTGGCTTTGTCATCATGAAATTCTTCAACTGTTCTTTGTCATGAAAGTATTTCACTTCTCCATCAAACTTGAAAGAGAGTTTTGCAGAGTGTAGTAGTCTGAGCTGAATTTGTTTTCATAGGAAACTTGAAGTACTCTGCTCCATGCTCTTCTTGCCTTCATGGTTGGTGAAGAGAAGTCAGCCGTAATTCGGATGAGTTTTCCTGTGAATGTGATCTGCTTCTTTTCTCTAGCGGCTTTCAGTAGATTATTCTTGTGCTGAATTTCTGGGATCTTGATGATTATATCTCTCAGTATATTTTTCATTGGGTTGAGGTTACTTGGCATTCTGTATGCTTTGATTACCTGAATATCAGATTGTTTCCTCGTATTTGGGAAGTTTTCTGCTATTACTTCTGCCCAATTTTTTAAATGTCATTTGTATTGACTTCTTCTTTCTCATGGATGCCTATTAGTCTCACATGGTTCATCTTTGCATCATCTTGCAGGTGATGGATTATTCTTTCCTGCATCCTCATTGTTTTTAAGAGATCATTTCTTACCTTTTCACTATTTGCACCAGCATCTTCAAGATCTGAAACTCTGTCTTCACTGTCACTTAAATGGTTTTGCATGCTTGTGATTGAGATTTTAATTTCTTCTATATCTCTTTGACTCTGCTTCATGCGATCTGTTTCTTTCCTGTATTGCTCATTGAAGGAATCTGTCGTTTTTCTAATCTCCTCTATTTTTTTTAATCAATGTCTTCTTTAGAAGCAGTTATAGTTTTGTTTATTGCAGTGTTTTTTTCAGACTGGGTTTCCTCCCTATGTTTCTGTGATTGCTTCCTTACTTCAGGTGCTATGAGTTCTGAGAATTCTTTTTTTATTTCAGATAAGAATTGCACTCTGAGTTCCTCTATAACTTTCTGCTGTTGCTTATTTTCTATCGATGGCATTAATTCATGCATTTGAGCCGAGGTAGTGTCCTCTGCACTTGTTCTGGGTGGACACTGGGTTTCCTCCATATGTTTCTGCATTTGATTCTTTAGTGCAGATGTTATTAATTCAGGGATTTCTTTTTTTATTTCCAATCTGAGTTCCTCTATACCTTTCTGCAGCTGTTTCTTTATTTCAGAAGCTGCTGATTCATTGCTTTCAGCTGTGTGATTCCCAATTTGTTCTGTGTTAGTGTCCTCTGTACTTGTTATGGGTGGGCTTGGGTTCTGAGGTTGCATTTTGTTCCTTCTCGTCATTTTGTGTAGCACTGTCTTCTGACCTTTGTTGTAGATCTTTGTGGAAGTTATAACCTTCGCATGTACTGAAGTTCAGGTGCAGATCTACAAAGTTTGGACTTATCCAGCTGTGTCTGGCTTGGGTCTGGCTGCTGTGCTCAGCTCCTTCCCGCTGCTGCCCTTGGGGGGTGAACCTGTTGTGTCCCTCTGGCAAGATTTTCAGCTCCTGGACTAGCTGGATGGTTCTATCCTCTACACTCTCTGCAGGGATTGCACCTGCAGGTTTTCGCCCCAGGCCTGTATGCCAGACCTGATTTTAGCCTGGAGGGGACATGTTGGAGTAGTGGGGAGACGCAGCTCTCCCACACACTCACTGGGCCTGGTGTAGGAGTGGATCTGGGGGTTCCCGGAATGCAGCAGAAATTCCTACCCTGTGTGTGGGGTGTTTGGGGGTACTACGCATTGATAGGGGGCATCCCAAGTGTGTGGAAGAGGGTCTCAGCCATGCTGCACTTGGACTGGGACCAGTAGTAGGTTCTGCCGGCACAGGGTAGCAGGAAGCTCTCCCACATACTTACCGGGCCTGGGCTAGGACTCGGACTGGGGGTTCCCAGAATGCAGCAGAAATTCCTACTTGGTGGGCGGGGTGGGGGAGGTGCTGCAGAGTGGTGGGGGTTGTCTGAAGGGGGTGGAAGAAGATCTCACCCACGCTGCACCTGGGCTGGGTCCAGTAGTAGGTCCCGCTGGCACAGGGTAGCGGGAAGCTCTCCCACACAGTCATCAGGCCTGGGCTAGGACTGGTTCTGGTGGTTCCTGGAACGCATGAGAAATTCCTCTAAATTTCCATTTTTTGTACTTATATCTGGTAATCAAAACAACTAATTTGATGATAACACTATGCAATGTAACAACCATTGTTGAATTCATACCATTTTAGTGAAATTCTGTATCATTTCTAATTTTTTTTTACGATTTTTTTAATTCTCTTTAAAAAAGAGTACAATTTTTTTTTAAATTGTATTTATGGAAGGGTCTACAGGGTGTTCATGGTCTCACTACTAGATTGTCTGTACCCTGCTAGTTAGACATTCTGCTCCTGATTTAGCTTGCTGAGTTTTACAGCTAGCAGTTCTGCAGGTAATTCTGCCATAGGATCCCAAACCGATCTGCCTGTTTACAGCCTCCCAAGAAGCTGGGATTACAGGGGCACACCACAAGGCCCAGTCTCAAGAGTACAGTTATTAACATAGAGAATATATATATATATATATATATATATATATATTATTGATATATACTAAGTATTAGGCATATAGGTATTTAATTTAAAATTTGAAACTGGAAAATTCTGAAAATCTTTTTTGAAATTGACATTCAAAGACTGAAATTTGTGAGGCCATATCTTTAATTTGTGAAAGTAAAAATAAGAAATAATTTTTAAAAAGCAAAATTTTATGTAATTCTTAAAATTTGAATTTAATTTTGGTTTCATTCATTAATGATATTTCAGTTTTCCTCTATGTAGTTATACCTTGTTTCATGAGCTTGATTCCTTTCATAATTCTGATCAAAAACTGAGTTGGGCAAGAACTGAGTCAAATTCAGTGGCTAGGTTAAGTGTTGGCCTTATGGGAAATTTGATTTGGTTCTTTTCCAGTTTGGTTTGTGATCAGTATTGTGGATAGAATTGAGTTAATGTGCTGAGATACTTCTCTAATTTTAAATTTCTGAAGTTTAGTTTATTCCTGCATGAAATCTTTAAGAAGTCTACCATTACTTGTTTTTGTTGAATTAAACACTTTGTTTCAGATCATATTGGAATGGAGCTTTCCATTTTAACTAATGCTGATATAGAATTTCAAATACAGTTATAGTAGACAGATAAATGAAGAAAAGTTTTATGTGAAAGTATACAATATGACTTCATTGCTACACTAAGAAGTTGCTTAATCCGGAGCCCTGGAAAAAGTAGGTGTTCATCAGTGCCTTCTTCATTATTTCTTTGTCTGGTACTTGTATTGAACACATGACCTTTGCATACAGCCAAGTCCCCAGGCTTTTTACTTTTATCTTGAGACAGGGTCTTGCTAAGTTGTTAGGTTTCCCAGGTTGGGCTCCAACTGGAGATCCTTATCAGTATCTCTCAGTGGTGGTTTTCTGAACATATCTTGGAATTGTTTAGTACTTTCCAGTTACTGTATAGTTCTTCACATGTGCAAAATCAATAGAATTTAATTTGTAAATACACGACATTTGTTCATATTTTGATACCCTACTAATTTTAATCAAATATTTTATATTCACAAGTTGTGTGTTTGTTGTGCTTTGATTTTGGATTTATAATGTAGAAATTTTTTAAGTTGGAACGATCACATGCTCCTTGGAGTTGATGAGGACATAAAGGCATAGAGTGGTATTCCTAGTTAAAGCACACCTCTTGCCTGGACATGGCAGTCCTCTCAGCTTGCCAGGGAAAGCACTTTCAGGAGTCATTACTTTCTTCCATCATCCCAAGAGATTCTATCATATTTTTATCCTCCACTGACTAACCTTTGACTTCTCAAACCTGTATATCTTTCCAGTAGTGGTAAATAAATGTTTTGGTATATGAAGATTAAAGGCCCATGGCTCTGCAGTTGCCCCAAAACAAATTTATTCGAATTAATTTGGTACTGTTGCAGTTTATTTAGGATTGGAAACCAAATAGATTTTAATACTGCATCTTGAATCTTAGAACTTAGTATTTTTGTTACAAACAAAAGAAAAACAATGGCCAAGTGCCACTAATATTTGCTCTTCAAAGGAATTTTTGTCTTTCAGTGCCTGGTTATCTTCAGGAGTTGCACAGAAACCCTCAGTGGAAATGTATTTCTGTTTCTGATATAGAGACCTTCAAAAGAATCATGTTGACATGCAAGTATAAACTGTCTTATTTTCTGGTATGCAAGCCTTAAAAAGCAAACCACATTAAAAAAAAAGTATAAATTAAAAACTCATGATTCCATGGAATGACATGTGGTGAAGTACTTTAGTATCCAGTGTGGTCTCCAGTGGTTGGTTAGCCCCAACACATTTGCACCTCTAAAGTTCCTTGCCTTACTGAGTGACATCATCTTTGTTTAGAGTGAAAGTCTATTTCATGAATGCTGCTGTTCAGAAATGTGATGCTACAGAACATATGGCCGGGTGTGGACTCCATTGAACATAATACATTTCTGTTAGAGAAAATCACTTACAGAAGCATCATTCTAGGAAAGTGTAACTATCATTAAGTCTCTAATGATGGTGCCTTAGTTTACAGGGATCTCTTTGTGTGTAGATTTTATAATTTGAACTTGTAGATGTGTTTTGCCAATTATAGTTGGTGCTTCTGAATTAAAATAGATCTGGAAGTAGTAGAAGTATCAAGAAAGAAAAGCAAGAATGACTAGTTCCTTTATCCAGAATAGACTCCTCACCTTTTAGCAAATTAGTGATGAAAACTGTTACACAGTTATGTTTCCAATGTTCCTGACTCCTGGGAGTAAGTCAGTTTTTATTCTGTGTAGAAACAGAAGATGCCAAGCTGGCATTGAATTGAATTCTGGGTGGGATTGGCATAATAGTTTGCTTATAATTATAAAAGGAAGCATTTCTTTAAAAAGTGAGTTTAGGACAGAATTAACTTCATTAGACTCACATGGCATCACTTTACTGAAAACTTCCAGAATATTTTGTGCCTTGTAAGTAGTATTTATCGTGACCATATCATCCTCTTTAGGTTTAACATGGTGAGCCTTTTGAAATTTTATTGAGTGGAATTTTTTTATAGCTTTTTCATTTTTAGGAGAGTTATGCTTATTTCTCTGCTTACAAATCTTGTTATTGAATTTTAATTTGAGAGAAGTTGAAGAGATAAAGGAGAACAGAGTCCTAGAAGTATACTACTCTATTCAGTGATACCATTACTTAGAAATATTTTTACAAGCCATGCAGTTAGTGTAACACTATCATAAAAGTTAAAGCAAAGAAATATGATGTACAGGCTCACTAACTACTTGGTATCTCTAGACCTGGGGCAAAGTGTTTAAGTTTTGGCTGCAGCAGACATTTTTCTTTGTAAAATAGGTCTAATGACAGTGTTGGCCTCATAGGGATATTATGGGGATTCAGTAAGTTAAGACAAGTGCTTACAAAAGTATCTGACATATTTTTGCAATTATTACTATTACTTTGGGTACTTTTTACAGTTTTCTTATTTTTGATAATTATTTTCCTTTGAGAGTTTATCACTACAGTTATTGGTTTAAGTCCTTTGCAGAAATACAATGTTCTCTGAATGATACCTCACTTAGAGGTATCATTGCTTGGGCCAAGGGAGGAAGGCTCGAAAAAGAGGTGTCAAGCTCTCTGAGGGTCACTTAGCTACATCATTTAGTGTCTACCTGTGTGGAGTTCTGTCCCACCTCCTCTTGATTGCTGGACTGCATAAAGCCCAAACATTTCACATCAGAGTGTTTAGAATTTTTATTTCTTAGAGGGATTTGATTCAGGGGGCCAGCTAGCCTTGGTCTCTTACATCAAGGTCCTGAACAGCAGTCCCCATGGAGCCAGGCTGAACAGTATCTTGACTGAATGCGTGATGATCCAAGAAACAAGGCCTGATTTTCTCTTTTCCTGGAATCAGTGCCATAACCAATGTGGGAAAAATATTTTGATTTATGGCTTAAATAAAAGTCAGTATTTTATTGTTGCTGATACTGTTTTTCACTTAGAGAACCTTTGGAAGATAGTCATCAGGGTAGTGCTGTCAAATGTGTTGTTATTATGTAGACCTTTTAGGCAGCGGCTGCCACTGTGTTCCAATGACTATAACTAGTCTAGTTACTGTATGGCAAGCTTTAGTATCACTGGTTGTATTTTGTCTTCAATTCATAGTTGTAAACACACCAAGGCTTTCCATCACAACATTAAAATTGAAGAAGGGGGTCTTGTGTTGACTGTCTGTTTTCTCTTTCAGCTGTTCTTGGTTTTGATTCAAATTTCTCTCTTATTGTTCTTAGTATTTCTGATCACAAGTATATGTTCTATCTATCATTTTTTTGTTGAGGATTCAGGGAAGTTATATAAATGTATGATATACTGAAATTATATGCTTTGACTTAACCCATTTAGGATGTTCTTTACCCTTGAATCAGCTGAAATAAGATTGAGCTGATTTATGCCACTATCTTCTCCAGTAATGCTGAATTGGAGCAGAACCACTTCTTATGCTAATGCTTTTTTCTAAATCATACAGATGATTATTCACATAGAAAAATTATGCACAGTAGTTGTATTTTAGTCTTGTGGTAGGCTGAGTATTATAATAGCAGAGTTTGCCTTTTGACATGGTTTTCTGGCCTGAAACTTAATCTATTATATCACAATCAAAGGTAAAAGCTGTGGTTGGATAGCTATATTTATGCCCTGGAAACATTTTTTGTTTGTTTGTTTGTTTGTTTGTTTTGGTGGAACTGGGGACTGAAGTCAGGCCCTTGCACTTGCCAGGCAAGCTCTTATTCTACTGAGCCATCTCCCTGGCCTCCCTGTAAATACATTGACTGTAATCATTTAGTAAGTTTTGTTCTCTCTGAAGTGCACAATAGTCATCAAAAACAGCAACAGCAATGAAATAATCTTTATTAAGCCCTTACTTTGTACCAGGCATTGGGCTGTGGTTGGCAGCAATTTATAATATATTTAAAAATAGCTAGTATAGAGAATTTTGAGTATGTTCAACACAAACAATTGATACATGTTTGAGCTGATGGATATTCCAGTTACTTGCTTTGGCCATTACATGGTATGTACATGTATCAAAATACTACATTTTACCCCATAATATGTACAATTATTGTGTGTTCATTAATATGAAACACATGTAAAGTAATTTATATAAAATTTTGAAATAAGCACTACCGGGAGCCTCAGACTCAGGCAGTGGAGCATCCATGGGGTCAGCAGGGAGTGGGACTTGGAAATGAATACATGGGCCCACCTTCCTCCCTCTCCCTTCTGCTGGTGTCCTCCACTGACCAAAATGAAGTGGAAGCTGGAGGGAAAGGGATCCTTGGAAACGGAGCCAACTTCTTTTGGCCTCGAGCTGATTGGAAACATGAAAAGTTTGGAGGGAAAACGGGAAATATTCAGCTCACAAGTACATTACACAGAAAATGAATTCTGTATGTCAAAACTTCAGTAAAGCCAGGACTTTCTGTCTCTAATAATTTGATCTCATTTTTAATCTTGATTTTTAAATAATTTTGGCTTCCCAATTGTGATAAGGAGAATATAGAATGAACACTTTCCTTTCGGGGCAATGGTGTTTCTAGGATATGGCATCAATCAACTTCAACTTTGGACATAACTCTTCTTTTTTAATAAAAATTTTTTAAATATGAATAACAAGGCCAATACTATATGTACTCTAGGTAGACTTATAAAGGGCTTATAGAGCAGTAATGAACAGTACATATATAATAATATTTGAATGTATCCATATTTTACTTTTTCAAAAGTCTTAACTTCTGGCAGATCATTTCCTTGTGCCTAAAATATTGCCCTTTACTATTTCTTTTAAAATGGGTTTACAGTCTTTGAATTTTTGAATCTAAAATATTTTCACTTTATGCTAATTTTAAGAATATTTTTGTTGTGAATGGAACTTTTTTTTTTTTTTTTCAGAACCAGGGATCGAACTCAGGCCCTTGCACTTGCCAGGGAAGCGCTTATTCTACTGAACCATCTCCCTGGCCCCGTGAATAAAATGCTTTTTTTTTTCAAATCAAATTTGTAGGACAGTTTCAATAATTAACACATTGCATACATTCCTACCAGTGGTTAGTTGCTGTACAAGATGCCGACATGATATCTTATCTGCAAACACCATTAGAACAAATCACTCTATTCATTAGGAGAATGTAAACATATATCTATCCCAACCACCTTGAATACACAGATACAAAATGAACATTCATCTGTATACCCTTTTTTTGTTAAGTTCCATTATTTGAATATTATAGGTGTGTTGACTCAGCAAAATAATTCAAAAGAGTTCATTAGTCCATAAT
>NW_004524657.1:2236310-2237430 GCF_000260255.1 Octodon degus
GATATATGTGTGCCTATGTTTATAGCAGCACAATTTGTGATAGCCAAATCTTGGAAATAACCAAGATACCCATCACCTGAGGAATGGTTGAAAAAGATGTGGTATTTTTACACATTGGAGTATTATACAGCTATTAAGAATGATAAACTGCAAGTCTTTATATTGAAGTGGATGCCACTTGAACATTTACTCATAAGTGAAATAAACCAGACACA
Source organism: Octodon degus (assembly GCF_000260255.1). NCBI lineage: Eukaryota > Metazoa > Chordata > Mammalia > Rodentia > Octodontidae > Octodon > Octodon degus. The sequence continues at coordinate 2,236,526 of NW_004524657.1, forward strand.
CATGTGTAAATATTGTATAGTTTCACTAGTATAAGTACTCAAAAGAAGAAATACAAATAGAAATAGAAATACAAATAGAAAGGTATAATACCATGAATAGAATTCTAACAGCAGTTATTTTCTTTTAGAACTTTCAATAGGTCTACCTAATGGATAGTTGGTTTCTATAGATACTCTCGAAGAATTGTCTGTTGTAATTATTACATCATTGAAAGTAAATCTTTTTAAAAATTTATTTATTTGGTACAGAGTCCCTCTACATAGCTGAGACTCATAGATAGTGATCCTCTTGTTTCATCCTCCCCAGCACTGGGATTACAGGCATGTTTCACCACACCTGGTTTTGGTGGTCAACTCAGCACAACATGCAGTACCTGGGATTGAACCCTTGTCCTTGCGCTTGCCAGGCAGGTGTTTAAGCCGTGGAGCTATCTCCCTATCCCCTTGCATCATTGAAAGTAGACTATCCCTTTCTGGCTTCTGTAAGATTTCTATAATTTTGAGTTTTAGCATTCTTATTATGATGGGTTTAAGGTTATAATTTTGGTACTGGGGATTGAGCTCAGGACTTTGTGCAGGTACTTATGCTGCTGAGCTATCTCCCCTAACCTGCCCTACGGTTATAAATTTATTTACAACTCTATTTTTTTCCTAAGGCTCTTTTTTTTTTTGGTACCAAGAATCAAACAGTACCTTGAGGGCAGTGTTAGGCAGGCCCTGTGCCATGGAGCTGTATCCATGACCCCTCTATAGTACTTTTTAAAAGATAACAAAAAATGGGGGTATTATGTTACTTTTAAAAAGATAATCTGATAAGGCAGTAGGTGTTGAGGGCTAGTTAATATAAGGTAAAGGGCTCCTCTTCTAGATCCTTCTACATATTTCGATTTTTTAAATTGATAAAG
>NW_004524657.1:2241503-2244933 GCF_000260255.1 Octodon degus
TGTTTATCAATAAAACTGTAGAAAAAAATTTATAAAGAAGAAAAAATAGTAAAAAATATTAGAAACAGTACAGAATTTCACTAAATGAAATGATAGGAATTCATCAATGGTTGTTATATTGTATACTGTTGTCTTCAAATTAGTTGTTCAGATTACCAGATATAAGCATGCAAAATTGGTCAAAAAAAAAATTCCTTCTCAGAAGAATGATAGTAAAGCAGGAAATCAGTCAGGAAAGGTTGGTGAGAATATATCAAGCTCTCCTGTTTTTCTTATCCGTACTAGGAAAGTAGAAGAGAAGGAAATGTTTTCTCCTTGTTTATCCAGAACAATGTGAAAGAAGCTGAGTGTTAGGAGTCTGTCTCCCATTGTAGTAAAATATAAACTTGCTAGCCATCTTTTCTGTGTTTCTGATTTTAGGATGAAATAATACACTTTGAAGTGACAAGTCCTAATTAATGTAAAAAAGTATATCAACTCTGAAGCATTAAACAATATTTCAAGTCTTAGAAAGTGTTCTTGTAAAAGACAAATTATTTTATCTAATGAATGTCAATCTGTTATGAAGACCACTATACTACTGAAGCATTTTTCCTCTCATACAACAATTTTATTTTATGCCAGTATTATTGAAGTTACACATAGTCAATAATGGTGCCGCTGAGGACAAAGATGTGGAAAAAGAAAAAGGAAAAATGCTGCTATGGCTTATTTCCAGATGTTCCTCTGAAGTCTCATGCAGGCATAGATGGAACTTTTCAGAGGTAGTTGGATCTAGAGTGCGAGGTCCTGGAATAAAAAGTGTGATACTTGGACAAAGGTAACTGGTTACTGATTTAGTTCACTGATTGGCTTGACATAATTCTGGGTGTGGATCTTGGGAAGGCCCACCCTGGAGGTGGATGCTACCCAACCTAGACTGGAGGGACAAAAGGAGGGGCACTGTGATTGCTCTCTGCTTTTGCTGCCTTCTGCCTTCCACCTTCCGTGCCCTGAATTCCATGTTCTGCAACACTCTTGTGCTACACTGCCCTCCCTTGAGCCAATCAATTATGGAATGAAGTTTCTACATGCTTTCAGCTGAAAGGAACCTCTCCTTCTTTAACTTTGTCACGTATTTTGTCTCAGCAAACAGAAAAGTAACTAAAACAGTTGCTATTTAAAATAAGCCTTTTTACGATCACTAAATTATATTGGAGTAAAGATAATAAATTGCTTTTCTTTTGACAGTAGTCTAAAACATTTGTGAACTTTTAGATCCTCTAAGCCAGATATTAGATTTATTATATTGATACAGCATGGTGGAAAGTGTCTGGAACATTTTGATTATCTGAAGTATTTTGATTTTTAGAAAGGTTATTTTGTGAAAATTTTGTTTTGTAAAAGTAGACATACAAAATGCATATGCTGGGGATGGGGAGATAGCTCGATAGAATAAACGCTTGCTTGGCAAGCTCAAGGTCCTGAGTTCAAACCCCAGTAGTGCAAAAAACAAAACAAATGCATATGTCATTGTTATTATCTAGAATTCAATAAAAGATAACTTTTTCAAATTATGACCATGTGTATAAGAGTTTCTTTCATAGTTAATTATATTAAATACCTGAATAATTTGTTTCATATTTTAAGCATTGAAATATCTCTTCAAATTCCATATTCCTATGGCTTTTATATGACATGTCATAAAAACAGCACAAAATATTTTGTCAATAAGTGAGATGACAGGACAGGCCAAAGAGCTCAGCAGATTAAAGCACCTACAAGCAGGCTCAGGGGCTGGGAGTTCGATCTCCAGGCCTACTGTGCTGGCCACATTCCTGGGGTATACTGAGATGGCAATTGAGACTGGGTGTGGTGGCGTGTGCCTGTAATCCCAGCTCTTGGGAAGGCGGATTACTACGAGTCTGATCTAGTAGTAAGACCCTGCACACCTTGTAGACCCTTCCCTAAACTACAAAAAAAAAAAAAAAAAAAGTGAGATGACAAATTTTACAGTCAATTAAATAGGATAATGATATTTGCAGGGACAGTGTATGCATGCAATAGCTGTAAATAATCTTTCCTAAAAGCTATTAGGTGCAAGGCTAATGTCTCAAACATAATTAGAAAAAGCAAGAACATAAGAGTATATCACTGCTCATAGACTAAGCGCCTGCTAAGGCAAGCACAGCGACCAGGGTCTGATCCCTGGTACCACATGTTGCACCGGCCCCACCCCTGGAGCTCACTGAGCTGGCAATGAATCCAGGCATGGTAGCACATACCTGTAATCCAAGCACTGGTGAGGCTGAGAACAGGAGGATCACTATGAGTCTGAGCTGCACAGTGAGGCCTGCATCAAATACACAAAATGAAAAAGAGAGAGAGAAAATATTACTGAATGATAAGCAACTCATTAGTAAACATATTATAATTAGTAAAGGTAATTTTTAACTGTCAGCATGTAACCTATATTTGCCTTAAAATAACATTAGATGTATACAAGAGAAACAAAATTGGAATTGTTTTTCCTTCTGAAATGGTCTGTGTTTATCAGATTTTAAATGATGATGTCATTGGAATCCAATGGGAATTGACAGGCTGCAACAATCATGTAACTGAAATAATCAGTAATTGTAAGAAGGCATTCTCACTTACAAGGTCTGTGTTTTATGTGCTCTTAGTATTCATGTTGAGTTGTAAGTCACCTAGAGGTTTGTTAAGTTCTTTATCTAGTAACAAAACTTTTTGATTGTTTTTAGATTGGTTGTTCCATTCAGGACTATAGATGGTGCCTTACCTAATACATGCTTTTGTATTTGTTACTAGTGACTACTCCTTTGTAGGGACTAATTGATAGACATCAAAAGGGTCTTGTAACTCAAGCTCTAACAAACTTTGGTTTAATTCTAACAGATTCAGATGCTAAGTGTGTTTGTTGCTGTATGTGTTTGCAAATAAGTATGCTCTCTAGAAGCTTCAAAAAGGAAAGTAGGATTATGCTACAAAGGAATAATTTGATTATTTTTAATTTGTATTATATTTATTTTTTGCCATATATCACTTTATACTCTCCAAAATTAAGGTTCTAAAACCAACTAGTCTCAGGACTTATGAGAACTTGTATTGTAACATCATGTAACTCAGTAGTGTCCCAAATTTTCTGATCAAGGAAATTTTGGGGCCAAAGAGGAAAATGATCGATGATGTAGAGTGTGCCTAAAGAGAGTCACATGGAGAGAAGACATTCTCTCAGGCTTTCACAGAGAGCACATTGGCCAAGCAATAGCCGTGACTCATCCACATGGCGGACACTGACAAAGGATCTACAATCTGAGGTACAGGATCTCAGGATAAATCCTGAGGGTATTTCACTGACCTTATCAGATCCATGCTATTATGTTGAGCTGTAGGGGACTCAGGTCAACAATTTCTGTTTTTACTGTTTTTT
>NW_004524657.1:2245803-2257798 GCF_000260255.1 Octodon degus
TATACATATGTATGTATATTTATCTAAGATAAAAAGGAATAGAAACAGTGTTCATATTATTTGTCCAAACTTCCATGCTTATATCTGGTAATCTGAGCAACTACTTTGAAGATAACAATATGTAATGTAGTAACCACTGTTAATTTCCTATCATTTTGTTTTGAAATTTTGTGTCTTTTTTATTGTGGTTTTATTCTCTTAAAATGAAAATAAAAGCTGGTTGGAGAGGAAGCAGCACATGCTCTCTGGTGTGTACGTGTACAGGCAGGCTAGGGCAGAAGGTGGTCAAGTGAGTCCCTGTCAGGCTGCTGTTGGTGTGCTGCCATCAGCACCTCAGGAAGTCACACGACTCTGTCTCCCGTGTGCAACGTTCATGGGAAATGTCAATGGGAGATCTTCAGCACCCTCTGAGGAACGCACAGACTGTTCAGGGAAGATGGGATTTCAAAGTTACAGCTCCTCACAGACCAGTTTCTGCTCCCTTGAGCAAAGAAAAGTGGGCCAGAATTCAGGGAGGGAGAGAGTCTGTCTGAAGTGAAATGTGAAAGCAAATTTCAATGTTCATTTGTTAAGATTAGTCTGATCTTTTAAGCAGAAGCATAATAGGTGAGAAGATGGAAATCAGTGAGTTTCTGAAATTCTTTAAGTGGATTCTGCTGAAGAATTGTGATTGCTGAGGTGTCTGAGGTTCTCATGTTTGGTGATTTATGTTTATAGTTATAGAAAAGTATCAACTACTACAAACCACCTACTACTCCAAAGGTCCTTGTCTGCTAAGCTTTGTGGCATAGTCAGTCATCCATCCCAGTCAAGTGACAGTGTACCTGTGTAACTGTGGCTTTAGATGAACAGTCCTATTTGTGCGATTCTAAAAATACAAACCCAAATCATTACTTTATGAGAGCAGTTTTAAAAATGGACTGTGTATTTATTGTGGTGTCAACCCTGGTATCCTTTTATAGGGGATATAAGAAGACTCCCTCTTTTAGTTATGGTGTAAGAGTCACATACGTAGAAAAACAAGTATTTTTTTAAAAACATAGAGGTAAAGATTACATCTTTTGGGACAGATTTTATGTTTTAGTATTACAAGTTTCTTTTTGGCATAGTGAAAAAAGTATGGACTTTAGAATCAGAGAGATCTTGGTGTGTTTACTATTTATAAAACCTGAAGCCAATCTTGTCACTTCTTCCAGCATGGGTTTCTTCAAAAGATTTTCATTTTCAAATGGGAAATTATTGGAGGTTTCTAAACAAGGGAATGGTGTAATCATAGTTGCATTTTAAAGATCTCATTTCTAAAAGATCTGTTACAATCTGGGGATTATGTGGGATGAGAGTACTTTCATCTCTCACCCCACATAATCCCCTCTCCTTCTTACTGGTTCACTTAGAAAACTTCACTGATATTTTTCTGGGTATGCTGGCACATGCCTCTGATCACAGAACTCTGGGATGCTGAGGAAGGAGTCTGAACAACTTAGCGAGGTCCTGTCTCAAAATAAAAAGGGATAAAATAAATGAGATGAAATGGACTTCTGGGGGTGATGCTTCATGAGAAGGCCATAGGTTCAATCCCTAGTGCCACCAATCACCAACAAAATCTATATTTTATAACACTTCAGTGGCTGAAAATTACTGCCAATTAATTTTTCCCACTGGTATCCCCTGGCTGAAAAAATGTAATCAAATGATAAGGAATATGCTTTCCCCTATGTGGCATATACTGTTGGGGTGGATAAAAAATGTACATTTTGTGTATATGTTTATTAGCATATGCTTGTGATGCTTAATAATTGCATTCATCTTGGGGAACTGGCATGCATACATCACATCTTAATCATTTCTCTAAGAGCTGATTGAATTTTGAAAGAGAAATAATGTGGGTGAGAGATGCTTGCATTTTGTTGCCTTGATTGCTACAAGGTTTCCTGTCCCTGCCTGCCATGCTGCACTTGCAGTGCTCCGTGTCTGTGTCCCCTAAGTCCCCTGCTGTTGCTTCTTTGCCTGCCCTACCTGTCTTGTGTCATCTCAGTTGTTTAAATTGTACTTGTCTCCCAAGTCCTTCCTGGAGTCATTCATGACTCATGGTGTCAACACTTGATGATGTCCCTTACTGTGCTTTGCACAGCCTTTGTGTTACTTAGCACATGGTGTCTGGGTTTGGCTTTCTGCTCTTAGGGAGTGGAGAACTTCTACAGCTCCATGACCTGCACAACACTGTGATGCAATACAGAGCCACTGAGGCACATGCACATAGCTGCACTGGATGTGCTTCTGAATGAGGGGATGACACAGGCATGAGCAGCACTGTCAGATACCAGACAGTTTAAGGGGACCAGGAAATATGTATTTGTCTTCCTTTGGGATCTGTCGGGGACATCCATTCATGTAGGGTAACATCGATAAATGTTTGCTATGTATTCCAAATCCCTGTATGCCCTTAACTTTTATCACTAACTACTTTTCATTTTTTATCTAGGGAAAAATAGATTTATCTGGCTGATAGAAACACGTATTCTCTAATGCTTACTCTTGCACTGTGCCACTTCTCCGTAATAACCTCACCAGCCAAAGCACCTGTGCATATTGTACCAGTCCTCAAATTTGACTTTTGTTTTGCTTTACTTTTTCTCCATTGCGTCTGTCAACTTTGAACAAATAATATGGATGTTATACATCAGCTCTTAGTGTGTCGATTATTTCATTATACATGTTTATCTGTATATGTGATTTTTATTTGCTGTTTTCCTTCTCAATGTTTTATTATGAGAAAGTTCAAATGTGTACAAAATTGGTAGATAGTATAATAATATTTTTTGGCAGATCCAGGGATTGAACTCAGGCCCTTGTACTTGCCAGGGAAGTGCTTACTGTACTGATCCATCTCCCTGGCCCCCAGTATAATAAGCTTATGTGTTTACAGCATTCACTTTTAACATTCTGGTGTTTTTACTTTCTCTATACTTCTATCTATTCTATTTTTATGGCTTTTTTATAAAGTAAATTTTATATATGTTGAAAGATTCAAGCCTAACCATACAGATTTGGTAGAGGGAGGGATTTATGTATCTCATATCTCTCTGAAGTCATAGAGCATCTCTATTTTCTAGGAAGTTTCTTTCTAAGCTGATCATTTGGCACACGCCTCTAACATAAGCACTCTGGGAAACTACATCAGGATCACAAGATTCTGAGCCCAGCCTGGACAATTCGACAACTTAGCAAGACCTTGTCTCAAAATAAAAAATAAAAAGGACTGAGGATATAGTGCAGTGTGAAGACTCTGGATTTAATCCTCAGTACAAGAAAAAAAAAATGTTTCTTTTCACCTCTTCTCAGTTAATATCTCTTTTTCTCCTGCTCTCAGGTAATTATTTTTTCTGAAATAGTTTTGTTTTATGATTCTGAAACTTTATTTATTTATGCATTTAATTAGGTAGTGAGATTTTTGACTCAGAAACTTGCTATGTAGTTCAAACTTGCTTTGAACTCTTAGTGATCCTCCTGCTTTAGCCTCCTGAGTTCTAAGATTATAAGCGTGCATGACCACTTCTCACTATTCTAGAACTTTATATCAATGGAATAATACAACAGAAATGTTTTAATGTTTGTCATATTTTATTCATCATACTATAATTTTTAACATTCACTGGTGGTGTTGCAGGTAATGGTGGCTACTTATTTTTTATTATTTCAGTTTCTTTCAATGATTATGCTGTAGCTGTTAAATATCTTCTGTATAAACTTTTCATGGAGCTATATTTCATTTATTTTGCCAAGTTGCTACAGATTTTCTGGGTCCAAGCATTGGTATATTTATCCTCATACGAGAAACTGCTACCAACACATGTCTATAACCTCAGCTAATCAAGAGAATATGGAGGATTATAAATTTGAAGTCAGAAAGGGTAACTTAGTGAGACCTTGCCTCAAAATTTAATGGGAGTGTGTATATCTCACTATGAGTCCCTGGATTCCACCTCTAGTACCAGCCACCCTGTAAACAACAATAAAATCCCAACAACAGCAAGAAGAAGCCTACCAAACTTTTCCAAAGCAGCTTGCTGTTTATGAACCACACTGGTGATGCAGAGGCTCTGGTCATTCACGTTTTCCCCATCACTGGTGCTGTCCACGTGGAATCTACATGTCTTAGTGTGTGTGTGGTATCGCATACATGTGACTGTGAGCTTGAATTCCTCTTATGACTAAAGATGTTGAGCAGTTTTTTGTTTGATTTTTTTTTTGAACTGGGGATTGAACTCAGGTCCTTGCACTTGCCAGGGAAGCGCTTATTCTACTGAGCCATCTCCCTGGCCCCTGTTGAGCAGTTTTTTATGGATTATTGTACAGTTCTACAAAACTTAAATATATTACGTTATCTGTTCATATTAGTGATGTAGAATTAAGGATTTTGCTTTGATGTTGGTGCTGCATATGACACACTTAGGATATGTTTATGCCCATGTACCCCTACATCTTTTCTTCTTCTCATCCTTGATCTCTAAGCATACACTGTCTCTTGTCTTGCCATCCCTCTTTTAAAAATATTCAGATTTCTCATACAAGAGAAAACACGTAATGTTTAACTTTCTGTATCTGCCTGATCACTTAACATCATGGCTTCTTCATTGGCCATTTTAATGTTTTACTTTATGAAATGTAACTTTATGTCTTTGTCCAGTTAAAAAATAAATTATTCTGTTTTTTCCTAATTAAGAAAATCATTTTCTCCCTCTGCCTTCCTTCTTTCCCTCCTCTTCCTCTTCCTCCCCCCTCCTCTTTCAGTTAAACCCAGAGCCTCAAACATTCTAGGTGAGCATGTTACCACTGATCTAAATATCCACCTGCATGATCTGGTTTATTTGCTTCATTTTGGTTTTGGTTTTGTTGCTGTGTGTGTGGGATACAGAGAATTGAACCTGGTGTAGGAATGATATTGGACCTCTGAATGATAAAGGGGATATAACATAACTCCTGACCTGCTAAATGTCAGATACATGGAGTTTGTGTTTTCTAAAATCTAAGAATGAATTATTTTGTTTATTCATTATTATTAATTGTCAAAGAGTGAATTTTAAGGAACTACAAAGGCAATGGTAGTGTTTGTTAAGGAGAGTTTTGGCTCTTGAGAGAAAGCAGGGGTCCCAAGTGAGTTGCCATGGATCCCACTGCACAGAGGAAGTTTTATAGAGCAAAATCACAAGGTGGGTATAATGTGAGTTGAAGCTATGGTCAACCAATAAGATTATATGTGTAGTTGCATAGATAATATTGACATAATAGGGAAGAAAGTCATGCAGCAAGTATGCATGCAAAGAACAAAGAATTTCTCAGGAAGGGATGGCTCCAGTAGTATTGGTCACCCACTGACATGACTGATGTGAATCGAGAGTTTATTGGACCAGGTGTTACCAGTTATCTCTTGAGGAGGCATGTAGGCCTGATCATTTCATCAACATCTTTATCCCTGGATTCCAGCAGACATGTGTTTGGCCACAGTTCCAACGTGCTTTTGTGTTTTGTACTAACTCTCTTCAGGGCCCAGTCCTAGCTGACTGCCCATACCTAACTTGGTTGTCTATAAGAAAGCTAAGACCTTTATACTGGGCTAATACTTTTGTGATTTTACTTTGAGACAAGATCTCTCTAAGTTGCAAAGTGAGTCAGTGCGCTCATAGTTCTGATCTTCTTGGCTTCTCAGCAAGTGAAGGTCACATATGTGCCCTAGTATACCTGGAACTGATATAATTTAAATTATAGTAGTTCTTTGCATACAGAGATGCAAGTTGTTTGACATAAATTGTTTGATATTTTTCCCAGTGTTCAGGTTGGCAATTCATTTTCTTAGTATGCTTTGGTTTGTTTACAGGTCATATGTGAGTTAATTCAGGTTTCAGAAACAGTCATTGAAGGGCAGACTGTCTTCTGCATCAAGTTTAAACTTTTATTTCCACCATTAAAATGTTCTTGATTCTCCAGGGTAAACATGGCATTTCTAATTATAAATGGCATAGGACTCTTTTCTTGTCTTGCTACACTTTTCAAAGTATGTATCTCACCACATCTCACTAAGGTGTGATCTTCTTGAACTGATTTCCAATTTTAATTTATCTCTGTGTGTTCTTCTGTACTTTAAATGTTGTCATACACAGAAAGGGATTGAAAATACTTGGTGAATGAGTGCACTATAATTGAGAAATGAGAAAGACTAAATGTGAAAATAAATTAAAATTAATTGTTTACAATTCCCCTGCCCTTTTCATTTTCTATTTCAATGTATGCTAAAGGTACTGGAGAGTCTAAAGCTGTGCTATTTATAAAAGCAATAATTATTATTTGAAGTATCTCCATTCTGGTGGTCATTTTTTTCTGTTGAAGGCCTCCAGATCTTTATAAGAATTCAGCACAAAGTCAACTTTTTCTTAGATTCTACAGATAGTAATCTACTTTATAACCCAGATAATTTTAAGAATTGATAGCATTTTATTAAAAAGTGTTAGAATTTTTCTAGTTGTACAAAGTTGCCACCTACTGAAGATACCCCTTCTAAGTGGCTATTGAATACAAGGAAACAGCCATAGTCATTTTGTATTTAAGTTTAGATAAAAAGTAAGTATCATTTATGGAACATTTCATGGAAAATTGGTCTCTCCTTTTCTTTTTGTCTTTTACTTTTTACATATGACATTAGGGCTTGGCAAAATTAGCCGGGGGAGTAGGCATGACTGCTTAATTACAAGATCCTGGAACACATGTGCAGAATACTTCCCGAAGCTCTGCACGTAGACTCCGTGTGAGAACCTGAGCTGATTTTCAGTAGAATGACCTGGACTGGATGTGAGCCTGAGGTGTGGGACCTCAGCACTGCCTTTTAGGGCCTGTTTATAGAAGTTCTTATGGATTTCTTTGAGATTTCGACAGAATAAATGGACACAAATGTCAAAAAGAAGTAACTGTGATGGCTTTCCTCATGACAGCCTACTCTGCTATCTCCAGTGTTTTTTTTTTTTTTTTTTTTTTTTCTTGCTTTTTCTTCTTTTTTTACTGGTTTTCTGCAAAACCCGTCCCTTCCTCCTTTTACTTTTTCAAATACTTTGCAACTGATTTTTGCCTGTTTTATTTAGTTCTTCATTTGAGATTAAAGAAACCTGGAATCCAACCCCACAAGGAGACTTAAGAGACTCAAAACCTGGTAACTCTCAATTGGCAAGCCATCTTTGGAGGAGCTGATAACAATTTAATCTTTGAGTGTTGATTGTGTCAGCATTGCACTTAGAAAAAGAATGAATAGAACTTCTGTGGTTTAAAATGCAGTTTATTAAAGGTAAGCTCATTCTGTCTAGTAGCATTCCATATTTGTTGACTACTGAGTCAACTCTATAAATAAGTTATTATTATTGTTATTTTATATTTAGGTCAGGGTGTACAGGGTGTACAGGATCTCACTGCATAGATCAGACTCATAGTGATCCTCCTGTTTACAGCCTCCCAAGTGCTGGGATTACAGGCACGCGCCACCATGCCCAGTCTCAATCGCCATCTCAGCACACCCAGGTAGCGGGGCCAGCACGGCAGGCTGGGGGATTGAACTCTCAGCCCCTGTGTCTGCCTAAGCAGGCACTTTAATCCACTGAGCTATTTGGCTGGCCCAAGAAATTATTTTGTATGAAGGCTCATTTTCTGTCCTCTGCGTGCAACTGTGTTATAGTGAAAGTCTCAGGTATGAAGCCCCAAAGCCTGGCTTTTAACTGCAGCTCTGCTTCTTCTTCCCTCCAGCAATCATAATCTATTAATTTATCTTCTAGTCACTTTTTTGTAGAGTGAATCAATGAGGTTTCCTCATTAGACCATCAGGAGGATCACCTGAGAAAAGGTGGCAGCACCTTTAGCAGGTGCTTTGAGTCTACTCCCTTCTCTCCTGAAATCCTTGCCTAGGCCACTGCCTCTCTTCCTGGTGTTACTGTATCAACCCTGCCCAACATAGTATGGAACTGAGTGCCTGACACACACCATGCATGCACTCCACCCCTCAGCTATATGCACAGCCCAAGTGGCCTTTTCCCATTGCAGCTAGATTGGCATTAAAAATGAATCTAAGGACCAGGGAGATAGCTCAGTAGAATAAGCCCTTGCCTGGCAAGTGCAAAGGCCTGAATTCAATCCCCAGTTCTACCAAAAAAAATCTGATCATATCATTCCTTATTCCTATATGTAACCCCCTGTATGATTTCCCATGGCATGACTATAGACTTCACAATTTTTATTGGCATTCCAAGAGTCTGCATTATTTTATCTTTCCTGAGTTTCTGGTTTCATTTTGATGAAATTGCCCTCTGAATTTTTGTTCTTCTAGCTACTCTGGGATCTTAGCTTCACTGGTTCTTCATGTAGCTCCTTGTCTTGGAGTCTTCACATATATGTTGGCCCTTCTTTTTGAGCAATATTTTCCTTCTTGTTGTCCTTCTCTCCATGCCCCAGTTTCCTGTTCACTCCTTATATTTTAGCTTAGATGTCAAAATTAGGTCTCTTCTAACATTAGCCCTACCCCTCAATGGTACTATTTTTTACCTTAGAAAAAAAGTTAAGTTTACCTGAAATTTTGTTTTATACCTAGAAAACATTTCTACTAATGTGTTCAATTCTTCTGAGATCCATCTTTACATCTAATCTACTTCTCTTATACAACATTGTTGAGTGGTGTTGAATAATTGTACACTGACAGTTTGTTATTTGTGGCTCTTTCCCTGTCTAGAGCGTTGGACCGGAAATGATGTACATACTTTGTTCAACTATATAAATCTCTAGTGCTTAGTACAATACCTGATTATTGTAGGCATTTCATAAATATTGAATTCAGGTGGAGAAGGGTCAGCTTCTCTGCTCAAACGTTTAATTCTGAGAAGCAGATACTTGCAAAGCTATCTAAGTGAGAAGACACCTGCTGGACTGGATGTGTTAACTGAAATCAACCTGTTTCTCTGATGACAGATATCTGGAGGCCTTTATACCATACACCTGATGATTTTAAAACTGCTGTGAAAAACAATATTACCATGTACTTTCTTCATTTTATTCCTGTGAAGAAACATATAAGACCATGGTAAGAGACTCTGAGAATGATTTTTTTATTCATTTATTCATTCATTCATTCATTCATTCATTCACTCATTCATTCATTCAATTAACATGGCTAGATTCAGTTCCTAGTAGGTACTAGGTACTATTTTTTACCTTAGAAAAGAAGTTAAGTTTTTCTGCAATTTCGTTTTATACCTAGAAAAGAAAATAAAACTAATTCACTTCCTCTAGCTTCATGTAGTTTGTTACCACTTCAAATACTTGGTTTTGCTTTCCAATCTGTTTTACAGACACATATTTATAAATTTAGAATAAAACAATTATGCAGTATTTTGCTTCTACACTTAATCTATTTGACTACATTTATTTAATTTTTGAGATGTTTTTCATTTGAAAGTAATCTTAATGCTTTTAAATTCACAATATGCTAATTTAAATGCCCAATCCTATTTTATCTAAAACACACATTGCAAACATACAAATGTCTATTCTAGTCTCTCCACGTGTCAGTGCCCATTTGTATAATGGTTTGAAATGGGGAGAATAGATTTTTTCCCCTTAATCTGCAAGTCAGTATGTAGTTCTTTACAGTTAAGTTTAGCAAAATTCACATAAAATAGTAATTAATAATGATCTTCTTTACTTGTTAACTCACAAAGAAACATCTTCAAAACTGCATTTTGTTAGTTTCTGTACTAAAGTGTAGAAAAACTGAACTACACAAATACTGAAAAGTTAAAAATTCCTTTATTTTTTATTCCTGGTACCACTACCAGAACTTACAGGGCAGTACAGCTAATGTAAGGAAAATTAAAAAAAGACAAAGCTACAACAAATAAAATCCTCAGGAATGTGCATCTAATTGACAGTACATTGCATTAATCAATAACTGCCTTTTTTTTGCAAACTGTGGCTATGACAGTCCTGAACCAGAAGGGTTTCCTGTTTAAGCTGCAGTAACTTTTCTGACTATGGATCATCATTCCTTTTGTAGCAGATTTTTACAGTTCCTCTGATGCATTTGGGATGACTGTCTCAAAGTAACCTGCAGCTTTCCTGACAACTCCTCACTCTCTCTCCTGCTAAGAACTGTAGTCCTCTTCTGTTGATAGTTAAAACCTTCTGCTACCATATCCACCACCAGATCCATAACCACCACCATAGGGACTAGAAGAGCTTCTTCCACCAAAACTGCCTCCCTTCATGGGTCCATAATTTGACTGATGTTGTCCACTATGATTTCTAAAGTCATTATAGTTCCCACCACCACTGTAGTTACCACCACCAACATTTGCTCCTTCATTGTAACTATCATATTCTTTAACTATGATAGGAGAAGAATCCACCACCGTATCCACCACCTTTGTTTCCATATCCTGGTCCACCACCACCATACCCTCCTCTACTACTGTAACCAGGACCACCACCATAGTTTCCACCATCACCTCCAAATCCGTTATATCCACCATCACCTCCTCCATAACTACCTCTGCTGCCACCTCCTGCACCACCATAACCTTCTCTTCCACCAAAGTTTCCACCACAGCCAAAATTCCCTCCACCACCTCCAAAGTTTCCTCCACAACCCATAAACTTGCCAGATCCACCTCCATGGCCTCTTTGTGATCCAGTAGACTGTACCTTTTGTTTAGAAAGGGCCTTTTTCACTTCACAATTATGCCTATTAATAGTATAGTATTTGTGAACAACAATTTTATCAACTGTGTCGTGATCATCAAAAGTTACAAAAGCAAATCCTCTCTTTTTCCCACTCTGCCTGTCTTCCATAACTTCTATGGTTTCAATCTTGCCATAATTTTCAAAGTAGTCTCTCAAATTACATTCTTCTGTATCTTCTTTAATACCACCAACAAAAATTTCCTTCACTGTTAGATGGGCACCAGGCTTTACTGAATCCTCTCTAGAAACAGCTCTCTTTGGTTTCAGTACACATCCACCAACTTTGTGTGGTCGAGCACACATTGCTGCATCCACCTCCTCAACTCAAGAAGTCACAAAACCAAATCCTCTGGAGTATTTTGTTTGAGGATCTCTCATTACGACTCAATCTGGGAGTATGCCTCATTTCTCAAAGCATTCTCTTAAACTATCATGGTATTTACAGGGCAATATACCTGATGTAATGAAAAGAAAGAAAAAGACAAAACTACAGCAGACAAAAGACCTCAGGAATGTGCATCATTTCAAAACTCAGACCACCAATAAACAGCTTCCTCAACTGCCCTGGTTCCTTTGGGTCATGGGCCTCCCCCGGGTAACGATGGGACAGCCAGAGAACAGCTGGGGGTGACAGAGTGGCGATTTTACATCCATTTTGAGACCGGATTCCTGACTACATTTTGATAGCAGACATTTTGTAACGTATGATTTTTAGTGACTTTTAAACATTCCATTATAAATATGTAATGATTTAAAAATATTTTGCTCCTTTTATGTGTATTTTTTATAAACTTGTTTAATAATTACTGAAATAGGTTATGGTAAAAAGGCAGTTTGAGCATTTTAAAAGTTTCTGATATATTTCTATAGTGCTCTTTGAAAGAAATGTAATAAAGTTGCATTCTCAAAAATAGTTTGTTAATAGGTTTACTAACAGTTCTTTAAATACATTTTATTTTACTAATTTGAGATGTTAAACAGTTTTTAGAAATAAATTTAAAATATGCATTTCTTTGATTTTTAAATTTTCCCATCTGTTTCTGATGATTTTGTTTATGTGTGAATGTCTGTATGTATTGTGTATTCTGTAGCTTTTTTTCTGTTGGAATATAGTCTTATTTTCATTGATTTGTAAGAATTCTTGGGGCCGGGGAGATGGCTCAGTAGGATAAGCACTTGACTGGCAAACGCAAGGATCTGAGTTCAATCCCTGGTTCCGCCAAAAAAAAAA
>NW_004524657.1:2257898-2283864 GCF_000260255.1 Octodon degus
AGAATTCTTTACATATTAAGTGCAACATGTAAAATTATTTTTATTGGTTAAAACAGTTAAATATTAGTAAATTCATATGGTTCAAGTCAAAATTATTTATTTTTATATTCATTATCCATGTTGTCTAAATTTCCCTTTTGTTCTTCTTATTCTGGTTTTCATGGGCAAATAGTAATTTTTATTTTTATTTGGATCAATTTAGAGCTCCTTTCTTTTGTGCTATTCTCTGTTGCTTTTTTTTTTTTGTAGCCAGTTCCCCATCCAGAGGAAGATAAATATATTTGCAGTTTCACCTTTGAAAATTTAACTTACCTGGAATTTTGTTTTAATGGGTTGCTAAAGAAGGGATATATGAGATGCCTGAACTAAACAATATGGTTTAAATTTTTGTTTTATTGCTACAATCACAAAATTATTATTTGTACTAAGAACATAACACTTTTGGCTTTGATTCTTCAAAAGTGTATTATCCTGGTGTCTTGGGTTAGCTGATGTGCTTCAAGCATCAGAAATAGCTCAGAGACCTTAGTTCCAACAATGTTTATTCTGCTTTTCTTTTGGAAGCAATAGGTTAGACATTGCTAGATTTAATTGGTGGCTCCTTCCAGCACAAAATTCTGTCAGTGAACAGATTCTGGGAAGGAAAAACTGGTATGAGGAAAAGGACAAAAGATGGAAGGGAAAACGGTATGTATATATGGAGGATAGCTTAGGTAACTGTACTGCTGATTTCTGCAGATCTACTGAAAGGTGAAGTTGATGCTTAAGCTTTTTCTTTCTTTCCAATTTTGCATATTTATTCTGGTAATCTAAACAGCTAAATTGAAGATAATATGTAATATAACAACCATTGTTGAATTCCTTTTTTTTTCTTTCTGTATTTAGAACGGGGTCTACAGGGTCTTACTGCACATTGGACTCCGATTCTCCTGTTTTCAGTCTCCCAAGTTCTGGGATTACAGGCATGCACCACCATGCCCAGTCTCAATTGCCATCTCAGTGCGCCCCATGGGAGGGGCTGGCAGGTCAAACCAGGGATCCAACCCAGGCCATTGTGCTCTGCCTAAGCAGGCTCTTTAGTCTGCTGAGCTATCAGCCCTGAATTCCTATTGCTTTGTTTAATGAAATTCTGAATCATTTCTATTTTTTTCTTTTATCATTTTGTATTCTCTGAAAAAAATTCGACACTAAAAGAATAAATAAAAACATAAAATTTGTCACTCTGACAATCTTATCAACCCATATGGATGGTACTGTTGAAGTGCTCAAAAAGTATAAATAATTTTTAAGATCTTGATTGTGATTTTCTTTGTAATACTTAAATTTCATTCAATTTAAGACATCTATAAATGCATATCTGTAATTTGTCTTTCACATAAAGATATCAAATGATGTTACTTATGTGTTCATTCTGTAGATGTGGGTCAAAGTCTGTATGCATATTAGATGGTTTAGATGAAATTACACTGATTTACTTGAATTTTTAATTCTTGCCTTAGTATTTCCTGTGAAATACAAAATGTAATGTTAAACGAATTCATCTATAGTCTAAATTGGCTTTTGATCTAAATTATACAAAGGGGTTTGTTTAAGTTCTATAATTAGGTAATTTTGTTGAAGAAAATATTTACAGTAACTCCCATTATCCAGAGTCTTCCTGTTTGTACTCCAAAACTTATTAGATTCTGATACTTTTTTAGCTAAATCCTTTGTATTTGAACTGACAGTTATTTGCTATCTAAAACAATGGAATAAAACTTATTAGTAATAAACTATTCAATGTAAAGCCTACATACATTTTATTCTGGAGAGATAGGGTCATGTTGTCTTTCCTATTGTATTGCCTACTCAAAGGATGAGAATGAAATGAAAAAGGCTGTTTGAATTCAAAGAATGGATGACTTTTTACATTCTCTGAGAAGCTTAAGACCTGTCTTACATTCTAAACACGCTACACATATTCCAAGATGCAGCCGTTCTCTTTTTCCGTAAGTGTATTTGTAAGTGTATGTGCATGTGTATGTGTCTATTGACTAGGGCTACATATAATATATATAATATAATTATCATATATAATTCATAAAACTTGCTTTGAATTTTTCTTTTAAGTTTAGTGCAGGGTCTACAGGGTCTCACTGCACAGATTGGACTTGTAATGATTCTCCTGTTTTCAGGTTCTCAAGCACTGGGATTACAGGTGCGCACCACCATGCCCAGTCTCAGTCGCCATCTCAGTGCACCCCAGGGGCAGGACCAGCACTGCAGGCCAGGGATCGAACCTCCGACCCCTGTGTCTGCCTAAACTGGTGCTTTAATCTGCTGAGCTATCTGACCGGCCCTTAAAATATTTTATTATAACAGAAAAACAGAAGGTATAAAATAAAAGCTGGACGACAGGTTGGGTGCTTGCCTGAAGACTCAGTGGGGGTCCAACAGCTTCCTGAGCTCGAGTCCCTAGACCTTGGTGGGGCTGGAGGGCTGGAAGGAGATGCTGTCACTGCTCGGGGGAGGATCTGGGTCTGCAGAGCTGCAGTTGGAACTTCCTGGCCACTAGGTGGCTATAGCTGCCTGCAAAGAAAAAGAGAGGCCAAGAGGTATTATGGGGGTTGCTGTTTGCACTTTAAGAAAATAATTTCTTCCTATCCAGGAGCATGGAATATCTTTCCATTTTCTGAAATCCTCTACGATCCCTTTTTAAGAGTACTGTAATTTTCCCTGAAAAGATCTTTGACTTCTTTAGTTAGATAAATTCCAAGGTATTTCATTTTCCTCAGTGCTATTGTAAAAGGTATTGTTTCTATAATTTCCCTCTCAGTGTGTTTGTTGTCTGTGTAGAGGAATGCTATTGACTTTGGGTATTGACTTTATAACCTGCTATGCTACTGAATTTCTATATTAGTTCTAGTAGCTTCTTGGTGGAGTTTTTTTGGGTCTTCCAAGTAAAGTATCATGTCACCTGCAAATAATGATAATTTAACTTCTTCTTTACCTATTCTTATTCCTTTTATTTCTTTCTCTTGTCTAATGGCTGTAGCTAATGATTCCAGAACTATATTGAATAGGAGTGGTGATAGAGGATGTCCTTGTCTTGTACCAGATCTAAGAGTAAAAGATTTCAGTTTTTCCCTATTTAGAATTATGTTAGCCATTGGGTTTTCATAAGTTGCCAGTCAAGCAGAAGACCCAATACTATTATGGACTACTGGACTCTTTTACAATATTTTGCTGAGTTCACATACCTATAATATTCAAATGACAGAACTACACAAAAAAGGGGATACAGATGAATGTCCATTTTGTATCTGTGTATTCAGAATGGTTAGGATAGATATATAGTTACATTCTCTTAATGAATAGAGGGATTTGTTCTAATAGTGTTTGTAAATAGCACATAATGTATGCATCTTGTACAGCAAATAACCACTAGGAAGAGAGTATGCAATGTGTTAGTTATTGAAACTGTCCTACCAATTTGATTTGAAACTGTCTCATTGCTATTTGTTTCTCAATAAAATTATGGAGGAAAAAAAAACCAAAACATATTAAAAGCTTCAACACTGCAAAAAAAGAAAATAATTTTATGAATTCAACAAAATAATTCAATATAGTTCAGTAGGCCATAATAGTAGTGGATTACCTGCAGAACTGGCAATGTCAGAAGTTGTTGACTTGAGCCTTTTACAGCTCAGCGTTTTAATATGACTTTACTTTTTATACTTCGTGTTTATACTTTTCTGTTGGATAATTAAGACCAAGATAAAGCAAGACCTATGTAACTGTATATAGTTAGGATAGATATACAGCTACTTTCTCTTAGTTAAATGAGAAGAAAGATTTTTACTATAGTGTTTAGGCAATATATCATGTCTGCATCTTGTACTATAAATAACTACTGTGAAGACAACACTATGAAATGTATTAATTATTGTAATTGTACTACTACCCTGTTTTGAAACTATCTCATTGCTATTTCTTTCTCAATAAAATTAAATTCAAAAGGAAAATAATTTCACTTGGGTAACTATTCATTTTCTGAGGTGGATTTCTGAAGTGGAGGACAAGATGTACAATTTAAATATTTCAGGGGGATCATCTAATCTCACCCTCTATTTTAGAGCTGACATTTAGGACTTCTCCCAGCTGACTCCTGGTCTAGTTCTCTATCTGCTGTGTCAGTGACAGCCATCTGTTTGCATTTTGAGGCCACATCACAGGGCTCTGGAGGCACATGGAGGAATGCTGTGCATAAGGCGGGTGGTGGGGCAGGCGTTAGTGGTCCTTACAGGAAGGATTGAGAATGATATTTTTGTATCTTTTTTTGTTACTATAATGGAATTCCAAAGCCTGGAATGGAATTACCAATTACTATAATGGAATTACCCAAAGCCTGGGTAATTCATAAACAAAAGAGAGTTATTTGGCTGAGGGCGTGAGGGCTGAGGAGCTCACGATCGAGGGTGCTTATGTGCTGCGGATGGGACCTTGTTCCTAGCCTCCCACAGTATCATGCGGCCAGTGGCCCAGCACACTCCCCAGGCTGCACTTCCTGGCATCTGGTCCCAGGCTGCATGAGCAGCAGGGTGAGAACCAGCAGCCCTGGAGAGCAGGGTTTGTCAAGCTGTCACAGCCCATGTGGCTCTGTTCCTATGTTTAAGGTTTCTCTTCATCTGTAAGGAGCCTTCATATTGGGGAATATTTAAATGATGTTTTAAAAAATTGAATTTCACCTTTGTAGTAAAACTTTAAAAATAGATATACAGTCATTTTCTTATGAGTATGGTAAAGCTAGATTGAATAAGAATGCAGTCTGGAAGACTAACTCTGCTGATATTTTTTGTTAGGCTTTGTTTTCTCTCACTCATACTAGTAACTTAAAAAAAAAAGTGCCAGTAATTCAATGACAGGGGTCACTTACACTGTTCCTATGTGGGGAGACACCCCTTCTACTACAGTGAAAAATAGGAAAGTTGAGGGGGCCACTCACTTCCCATCATTCAACTGTAAAACACCACCCTTCTCATGATTCTTCATGTTTAATTTAGGAGGTCTCCGTGTCCCTGAGGTGGCAGATTATCAAAATCAGAGACATAATGGGAGGCACCTGGAGTCAGAGGTGTCTGACTGCGATTAGTGTCTGGGCTCAATGCCAGGCACCGGGAAGAGGGGTGGGGTGAATTTGAACACAATGGTAGGCACCTGGATTAGCGGCCTCTGACCAGAATAGGAGGAACCAGGAGCCCAGGCCTCTGCAGTGTGAGGCTGTTGGAGTCAGAGGCGTTTCACCCTGCTGGATCTGACCATTTAAACACTGCAAGCCTGAGTTCCAGAAGGTTCCTATAGCTCTTCCTCCTCCTTTTTGCTTTTGTCCTTTTTCCTGTCCCTGCTGCTTCTGTTCCATGATCTTCAGCATATGTAGCAACTTACTACTAGATGTAGGCTTGGCCATTGTTTCCTGTCCTGCACAAAAAGCTGAACTCTTTTTGGCCTATTCCTCTGTAACACTTATCTGCTCCAGGATCTGAAAGTCAAGTCTAGAGAAGTATAAGAACATTGACATAGAGCCAAAAGCTTCAGAAAAATCATCAATGATGTTAAATCACAAAGCACCACATTTTCATTACTTTAGTGTTCACTTTGAAGTTCATATTGTCTTCTGTATAGATAATGTGCTTTTTATCTATAAGTTAATTTTCTTCCTTAGGCTTGATTCAAGTGATACTGTGAGAAACATGCTGCCCTTTAGCACACATGGTTTTTGGGCTCACTTTCTATGCAATGATTTCTGATGAACATGATAAATTTAAAATATTTCTTTTTTGCAGCCAACACTTTGTAACAGATTATCCAGTCTGGCACCATATGAATTTGCCACAGCAAGAAAATCTAACCTATCCCAGAATTCTCTCCTCTGAGATACAGGCCATTATACAGTCTTAAATTGTAGAATAAAATAGAATAAATTAAAATAAAATAATGCTGTTGTGTTTCAGGGATGGCACTATGTAGCTTTTCTTTTTAAACTCTAAGAAACACTTCTTTGGGAAGCAGTGTTAGGCCTGAAAAGAGCATTAGTGTGTAGAAGGGTCATGTGTCAACTTTAAGATCCTTGAAAGTATTTACTTGCTTCTGGTAAAAGAAACCAAAGCAACACGTGGGCTACCACTTTGTTACTAAAAATGTAATAATTTGCAGTTTAGTGGTGTAATTCATGTTTGGATTCAATTAACTCCCCGAATGGAGTGCAGCTTGTGACATGTTGATTTCTAATGACTCAGAGACTGATGATATTTTCAGTGCCCAAGTTTTAAATAACTCACTATTGTCTTACTTTGGGGGTCACGAGGGTATAAATTTATTGTAAATGAAGAGGAGAAACAAAACAATCCTGCAATTTGAGTTGGATATGTGAAAAGCACTATTTAAAGCACCTTTTTCAGGGTCAGATAAAAGCAATTTTGTGATGAGAAAAAGTATGTTCTATTTTCACATAAAAGAAATGTTAAAACAAGTAGGATTAATAAAAGAAGCCAAGCATCAAAAGCCAACCAAAAAGTGGAACCAATTTTAATCTTGATCCAGCCACTTTCCTAGATTTATAAATCACTGGGTCTAAGTTGCAAAGGTATTTTTCTAGTGCTAAGCAATTGAGATGAATTATTTTTAATGTGTGAAAATTTAGAATGAAGTTATTATATTTTGGCTTCACACATTCTTTTAAAAAGTACTAAAAAACTCAGTGAAATTCAGACCTTTAAGATACTTCTAATTACTTCAAAACCTGTTTGTTATCAGCATCATGTCAGATAAAGAATGGTAAAATTAGGCTGGGGAGAAAGCTTAGTAGAATAAGCGCTTGCCTGGCAAGTGCAAGGTCCTGAGTTCAATCCCTGATACCAGAAAAAAAAAATAATGGTAAAACTAGATCAGTCTCATAGCAATGTATGAATTATTTTTCATTCATGCTACCATTATTTTGGGGATTGATGAGTGAGTTTAAAAGCCTAATTTGATCATCTAAAATTGTAACTCAGAAAGAGTGGATGTACATGAAGCATAAAGTTTATAGGGTTTGTTAAATAATGTGGATTTCACTGCAGAGTTTGGATCTTGAGTTTTGCCCTTCCAAGGAACAGTGTGCTAATGGTATTTTCTTTTCAGCACTGGGGATTGAGCCCAGGGTGTTCTCCATGCTGGGCAATTTTTACCTCACTGAGCTTCATCACTAGCTCCTGACAGTGGTGCTTTGATCAACATAAATTGTGTGGAATATTTCTCAGAAAAGCCAATATAGCTAAAACATTATTCTTGGCCACCATAGTAGTGCTCTTGACAGAGAAGGTTTAGGGTGTTTTGCTTGTAAGGAACTTGATGATTTTGTGTGTTATAAACTAACTGCTAGTTAAGCCCAGAATGTTCCCAGAGAGTCGAGTGCAAGGTTCATTATTTATATTACCTCAAATTTTAGTTAATGTTTGTAATTCCTTTGAGTCTTATGCTGCCATTACTTGGTTTTATTCCTCAAATAGGACCAAAGAAAAATGTTTTAAAAAGAGAAGTTTTAAAAAAAATCTTACCTCTGGATATGGAAAAAAGTTTCTATATTCTTGTAAATCTTTAGTAATGTTGCTTATTAAAATACCTGTAATTATATAGGAAAGTACCAAATTATTTTTTTTACAGATGAGAATATAAAACTTAAATTTTTGATAACCTCACTCACTTAAATGTCACTTATTTTAGAATGGTGGCTTTAATTTGCACAATAGTTGACAGCCTTGTGGATTATGCTTTGTATTTAACAAGCTTTTTAAAACATTTTCAAAGGAGGAGTTGCAGCAAAATTTAAAGCTAATTTAAAGGTTCTTTTCCTTGTACACATGGTGCATATTATCTGCTATAATAAAAGTGTTATTGAATCTGATTTTATATCTGTTAGCTATATGAGGAATGTATGTTGTAAACATGAAATTATAGTGATAATTTCTCATGGATGATGAAGCTTTTCACATTCAGCTCATTAGTGTGAATCCTGCATGGCATTTTTATCACCAGTAGGCAACAGTATACAGTGAGAAGAACTTTCAGAGATGTAACTCCCTTGTTTTGAACAACTGGTTAAATGTGCTGCCTGGGCAGTATGGAAGCTCTGGTTTTGCCATGTAATACTCTTCCCACATACAGTGGTGGCTTAAGGAAGAAGCGGAGAACAGTGCAACATGGGTGTGTACATGAAGCTGCACCCCACTTGGAATCTGCCTGTCAGAATAACGAAATTGATGCTTCCACTGGGTCCTGAAGCAGTAGAGTGTGGTGACCTTCACTGACAATTATGCCTGTCTGCATGGGATGGAAAATTTGGCTAAGGCAGCTTACATAGCATAGAAGATCATTTCTGTCAGATGCACAAGAAGCCCATAGATGGGGAATCCAAGATCAGCTTGGCAATTCCACAGTCATCTGGGATTTCAGTTCCTGGACGCCAGGGTCATCTGTTGGCCCAGCTTAGCTTTGGAACTTCTGCCCTCACATCTGCAGCTGAGTCAGCCACTGACCAAGCTTTCCTGGAAGCTAGAATCTGAACAGCTCCTACTCATATCTCAGTGGGCACTCTAAGCTGAAAAGTAGGCTAGGAAATTAAGTATTTTAGTGGGATATTTTGTTATGCAAAATAAAATTGTGCTTCTTCCAGTAAACAATTGAAGAATGATTATTGGATGGGCAAGAGCAACTTCTTTGTGTTCTCCCTGGATTTGGACATTTTCTTCTCAAATTTTGCAGTATTAGTGTGAACACATGGCAGCAGTTGTGGACAGTTTTTTGGTGAGGTGTCCAATTTGTGCAGTAACATCTAAGTGCTTTCCATATTTTCACTCATGCATTCTCTGGGTGTGGGGATGTCTTCTTTTAGAGTCACAGGTGACCTTAGCAGTTCCAGCCTTTGTATGCATGTATAATTTCCAGGAAGAAGAGGGCTGCTTCTTCCAAATCTTCCTTTAATGAGGAAGGAACAACTTTCCTGGAATCATGTGCGAGCACTCTCCATCCCAGCTTTTCTTATCTCTGCTTTAACAGGACTGATACCCATGTGCATTCCCCAAACCAGTAATAGTGAAACAGCGTGCCCATGATTGCATTTGAGCTTAAAGACTGGAAGAAGTGAGTTTCTCTGAGATGAAGCTGAACAAAATAAAATTAGTACTCTGCCATAAGAAGGGAGGAGATGTAGGTGTTGACTAGTCAGCCAGTTGTCTGGTGGTGTATGTGTGTACATTTGTGCATACGTATGCATGTTATGTGTGTAAATATAAATTATGCCATTTGTTTGGGTTCTTTGCTGTTTGTTGTTATGCCTTAAACATAAAGTGATGACCAAGCACTCATGGATTGAAGGTTTGATTTCTGATGCAGCAGTGTTCACTGGAGTGATTGGACCTCAGGACTTTCACTTCATCATGGATTGATCCACTCAAAGAAGACAGGAAGTGATAAAAACAGGAGTGAGGGCCTCATTGGAGAAAGCAGGTAAGTGGGCGTGACTTTGGTGATATCTAGTCCCTGCTCCCTGTTCTCTGGCTCTCACCATCTCTCTGCTTCCATGCTACCATGAGGTGTGCAGCTGTCTTCTGTTGTACTCTTCTGCTATGGTATTTCTGCCTTGGAGTTAACCATGAACCAAATCCTCTGACTCTATAAGCTAAAATAAATCTTTCTTTCTTCTGAGCTCTTTATGTCAGATGTCACAGCCATGAATAAGTAACATACTTCATTATGCAACAAAGCATATTTAAAATTAGGAGTACAACACTATGGATTAGTCTGTTTTCTGTTGCTATAACCAAATGCCTACAGATGGGTACTTCATAAAGAAAAGAGGATTACTTAGCTCACAGTTTTAGATGATGAAGGGCATATCATCAGCATCAGCTTCTGGTGAGGACCTAAGGCAGATAACATCACAATAGCTGGGGTATATATAAGAGGGAGAGGTTACTAAGTGGAACAAGAGCAGGAGAAGCCAGTTCTGTCCTTTAATAATAGCCCCCTTGCAAGAGGTCACCAAGGTCCCACAAGGGGCCCATTATTCTTCTGAGGGCAGTGTTTTTTGAGACTTGAGGACTTCTCACCTGACCCAACCTCTTAAAGTGCCCCTGGCCTTAACACTCCATCCTGGGGACCAAGCTTCCAGCACTGCATCTACAGAGACAGGCTCAGGGTCTATCAAGACTGCAGCAGTGCATGTGGTGAAAGTGATTCCAGTGGGAGTGACAGCATAGGCAATGAAAAGAGGCTCTTCTTCCACCTCAGATGCTAGGTCCACTCCTTTCAGGAAATCCTTTTCAGAGTTTGTACATATGCATAAATAGAAGCATCAAAGTGAAACCCATAAATTTATACAATTAGCCTGAATTAATTTTTGTAATCAGAGCTTAAAAGAGTTATGTATCCTAGGAAACATTCAGGTTTATGTATCCTTTTACTTTACTATTTCTTAATTAATAGATATTTAATTTGTTTTAATTTTTTTAGAAAAAATAATTGATAGCAGTCTTCAACCTTAGGCATGTTTTTGAGTGTTGGATAAATTCCTCTAAGTAAAACTGTTAAATCACAGGAAATGCATGTTTTGCATTTTCATAATTATAGCTATCTTACTTACAAGAGTTGTACTAGGTTGGGCTTTCACTAATAGTAAAGGAGAGGTTGTTAACATTCTGAATGATCAGTCAATGGCTTCCATCTTTTATAAATATTTAGTTTTTAATTTTTTTATTTTTTAAAGAGAGTACAAAATAGTATTAAAACAGAAAATTTACAATTCACTTAACAAAGTAATCTAAATTTCACAGTATTTGTTGTAATACATAGTGTTGTCTTCCAACAAGTTATTCAGATTACCCGATATATGCATGCAAAATTGGAAGAAGAAAAAAATAAAAACACATATAAGAAATTAAGAAGAGGATGGGCCCAGGAAATGGCTCAGTGGAATAAGCACTTCCCTGGCAAGTGCAAGGGCCTGAGTTCAATCCCTGGTTACGGAAAAAAAAAATACCTTGGGGGCCGGGGAGATGGCTCAGTGGAATAAGTGCCTTGCTGACAAGTGCAAGGGTCTGAGTTCAATCCCCGGTTCCACAAAAAAAAAAAAAAAAAAAAAAAAAAAAAAAAAAAAAAAAAGAGGAAAATGACAAACAATTAAGAAAGGAGACAAAAAAATTAAGCATTATCTGATCCTTTCCATTGACCAGAAGAAACATCTTAACTAATGGAAAAATACATAATTTTTACTTTTAGCATTATAGAGTAGAATAGTTTGTAACATGCTTTTAATTCTGCAATATTTATTTTTTTTTTCTTGAGACAATCTTGCTATGTATCTCAGGATAGAATTGAACTCAGCTTGCAGCCCAAGGTAGCCTTCAACTCATGGTGATTCTACTACTTCAGTCTGCTGAGTATGAGATGACAGGCTCTCTCCACCATCCTCAGCTTCCTGTTACACATTAACTTTTTTCAACTTGTGTTTCTGAAGTTGTTTATTGATACATGTTATAGATAACCATTTACCTAAAAAATTATACACAGTAAGCCTCTGTCTCTGTCTCTCTGTCTTTGTCTGTGTGTGTGTGTGTGTGCGCGCGCCTAACACATGTCTGCAGGATTTCTATTAAGAAGTGAAGTGAGCAATAGGAATGCTTCTTGCCCATGCTCTCAGTCTGTTTAAAGACAAACAAACAAACAAACAAAAACCTTCTCAGCACCACAGTATTGAAATAGTCCTAATCCAGATCAACAGCACCCACCCCACAAGATTGTATGCGAGGTTCAGTGGGACATTTCTGAATGGCTCAGTGCAACGACTGTTGAATGATGTTTTATGATACATTATGGTGATGGTGGTAGTAAATTTAAGAATGCAAATAGTTGCTCCAGGAATTACTTCTCCCTTCACTTCTATCTGTGTAACAAAGTCAATGTTTTCATCTGCAAAATGGAGAAAGAATCCACTGTGTTGTTCCATTAGGATAATTATTATCCTTGCCATTATTAAATTACATACTACTTCCCCTGGCATCACCATCATCACTATTATCAGCACCTGTGTCCCACCACCTGCTTGTTCACCTCTGTATCCTTAGTTCTTTGAATGAATAAAGCAGAAACAGGAAGATGAGTAGACTTGTTCTTGCTATAACTCTATGTCCTTATTCAGCCTTTGTAAGTAAGTGTTGGGCTGTCACTGGTTATATATCATTGCTTCACACTTGTGTGAAATTTATTGTTCTTCTGTGAGTATTCCAAAACTTGATGAGATTAAAAAAGTAATTAAAATTGCTCATTTTATCACATTTGGAATTCCTATCATAAAATTTTACCTGGAAAATGTCTTTGATATTTAAGTATGAGAACACAATATAAATACAAGTGGACTCTTGACTTAGGAACTCAAGTGCATTTGTGAGGGTTGGTTGTAACTCAACTTAGTTGTAAATCAAGACTATTTTTCCCATATGTAATAATGGAAATACCCATTATGTGTTCTGAACTTCCCCAAACATCCATAACTACCATTTTCATAATAAAAAATGGTTGAATAATATATATAATTTACCAGAAATTCTAATAATTTTCCTAGTATAATCACCAAAAAGTTACAAAATAAGCCTAGTTTACCAAAAAGAACAATTTCATACTGTACTAATCATTCAAGTTAACATCTCTTGTATTCAGGAAGGGAGAATGAAAGGAAAGGAAGGGGCTGGGGAGAAAACTCAGTAGAATAAGCGCTTGCCTGGCAAGTGCAAGGTCCTCAGTTCAGTCCCCAATACAGAAAATAAATAAAATAAAATAAAATAAAATAAAATAATATTACTTAGGGGCTGGCCAAATAGCTCAGCATATTAAAGCACCTGCAAGCAGGTTCAGGGGCCTGGGGTTTGATCCCTGGGCCTGCCATGCCAGCCCCACTTCTGGGGCACGTTGAGACATTGATTGAGACTGGGGATGGTGGCACATGCCTGTAATTCCAGCATTTGGGAGGCTGTAAACAGGAAAATCACTATGAATCTGATCTAGTAGTGAGACCCTGAAAACCCTGTAGACCCTTCCCTAAAAATAAAAAAAAAACCCAAACAAATAAGCAAACAAAAAACAGAAAGGAAAAGAGGTCATTGCTTGGAAGGAGAGTCCCCTCAATAATAACATCGTAATCTGTATTTCTGGTGTCCTTTCTCTTCTAGGAAGAGTCCATATCTCACTAGGACCTACCCCTGGCTCACTACATCTCAACCTTCCAGAACTAAAAACTGATCTAAGGTTATCTGTTTCTGTATTTTCATTAACACTGTTCTTTTCTATTGTGATTGCTTTACTTCTCTTCCTTTCTTGGCTTCTTTTCTAGCTTTTTAAAGGGTTTTTTTTTGATAACAGTAATCATAGTAATCATATAAAACACTAGTGAAAATCATGAAATCATATCCACAAAGATGTACATCTGGGTTCAGACTATTGCTTAAGTATGTTCACATATGCTTTTATGGCATCACAAATCTTTGTTTACAACTGCACAAGTGGCCAGCATTTGGGTTGTAACTCAAGTCTTTGGTTATTGGAGATGCTGTGGAGAAAACACAAAGGAACGTTTCTGCACTGTTGGTGGGAGTGTAGACAGTACAACCACTATGGAAATCAGTGTGGAGATTCCTTGAAAAGCTAGAATTGGAGATCCATTCAAGCCAGCTACTCCCTTCCTGGGTATTTTTCCAGAAGAACTGAAAACCTCATACCACAGCAATATATGTGTACCTGTGTTTATAGCAGCACAATTTGTCATAACTAAATCCTGGAAACAATCAGATGCCCATCAGCTGAAGAATGGATAAGGAAGATTTGGTATTTTTACACAGTGGAGTATTATTCAGATGTAAAACAGAATAAATTTGAGTCTTTTGTTATAAATGGATGCAACTAGATAACATACTCTTAAGTGAAAAAAATCAGACCTGCATGTGCAAACATCATGTTGTCTCATTAGCGTGAGAACCTGAAAGAGATTCCAGAGAACCTGGAATCTGAAGGGCACAATAGCCACAGGTAAATGGAAATGGACTTATTCAAAAGGAAAGAGTGACTGAGTTGAGGACAAGTACAGGAGAGAGAATGGGAGAAAAAGATTTGTCTGTGTCTGTAAGCAGGAAGCTTTGGACAACTGTATTGTGCATTTCTGCTGGTAAATAGAAAGAAGCAGTTAATACTTTAATTTGCTTCATCTGCTTTTTCCAATTGTACATTTTTTTTTTGTGGAACCAGGGGTTGAACTCAGGTCCTTGTGCTTGCCAGGGAAACGCTTATTCCACTGAGCCATCTCCCCAGCTCTGTATTTTTCTATTAATTTCTTATACATTTCTTTCTTCTTCCAGTTTTACATGCATACACCTGGTAATATGAATAAGTGGTTGGAAGACAATACTGCATTACAACAAATACTGTGAAATTTATATTACTTTGTTAAGTGAAAATATCACTTGTAATTTTTTCGGTTTCAGTGCTAATTTATACTCTGTTTAAAAAAATCAAATTTTTGGTTATAAATTAAGCCTTACATTCCAGTTGGCTGTAACCCAAATTGTTCTTATGTCAGGCTGGCCATCACTCAAGAATCCACTGCACTCATGAGTCTTCAACGACTAATCTTAGTATAAACAGTCCATGCAAATTGTTACTCCTTCAGTGTAGTAAGAAATTGGCCTCTGTATGAAGGAGACATCACCCGGCTAGGTCACATAGTGCAGCCCTGCTCTGGATTTCCTCATTAGCACTCACCAGTTCTCCTTCTCCTCAGGGAAGCTGTCTGAGGGAAGTGTTTCTGCTTAGCCAGATGACAAGGGTACACACTCATTTTTCTTTTTCTTTTTTTTTTCTTCTTGTTTCTCGTTTTTTTCCTATGGAAGCAACTTTTTGCTTTGTGAAATTTATATCATTTTTTTCTTGTTTCTCTTAAACATATGCTGTTCGGAGGATTACTTTTCTGTTTTAGGGGAGGGGTGATTTTGGTCTCATTAGGACAAGACCTTATGTGGAACTGTTATGCTATAGTGTATATTTTCCTGCTGGTGTCCACCTATGCTGGTTTCTCTTAATTAGGTGTCTCCTCCCAGCTTCACTTTGCCTGTTTTGCTATTTTTTGATTAAGTGATTTCCAGAGAGCGTCATATTCATCCTGCTGGAAAACATTAGCCTAGCAATTTATGTGTTTGTGGTGCCATGATGTTTTCTTATGGCCATTTCTTCCAGCTATCATTCATGTTCCCAAAGCAATACTGCCTTGAATGATCTAGGTGTTTAGATATGGATTGAAAAGTTCAGGAAACAGGAGATGTTGGTTTCTCTTCTAGATCTGTGGGCACCTTCATGTGAAACATTTCCTGGGTTTTAGGTAATACGGTAGTGGAGCAAAAAGCCTGGGTTAATATTTTATTTTGCATCATTGTTATGAAGGTATATATCTCAAAAAAAGAAATATTAGACTGGGTGTGGTGGCATATGCCTATAATCCCAGCGCTTGGGAGGCTGAAAAACAGGATCACTATGAGCCAGATCTGTGCAATGAAACCCTGTACTAAATACATAAAAAAATCAGAAATATAATTTATGTGTAAATGGAATCATCTGTAGAGCATCTGATTCATTTATTGAACACAGACATTATAATTATATTTTTCCACATAAATTTATATGGATGTTATTACAAAATAAGTCCATCATCTTATTATGGTGTAAAGTCTATTTTTCCCTGTCAACATGTTACCATCATTGTACCAAGTTATGGGTAATATTTGCCTTATTGTACTGTCAGTTCTATGAGAGAAGTAGCAGCAGGTTACTCAAACTTATGCTCAAAAAAGGAATTTAATTAATTTGTGATGGACTGTAGATATAGCTCAGTGGCATAAGCATATGCCTGGCAATCACAAGGTCCTGAGTTCAATTCCCAGTACAAAAAAAAAAAAAAAAAAAAAAAAAAAAAAAGATAACTTAGTTTGTGATGGGCACTGGTAGAAAAAAATGCATTTCCACTTTCACTTTCTAGGTATAAGGTTAATCAGTCTTTGTATCATCAATTACATGTTGTAGGTTTATCTTATTAATCTGAATAACACACATCTTTTGCAATTTGAAAATACAAACACCTAAAATAATGGCACTTTTTTTTTTTTTAGAAATACAAAGAGGGGCTAGGGAGATGGCTCAGTAGAATAAGCACTTCCCTGGCAAGCACAATGGTCTGAGTTCAATCCCCAGTACTGCCACAAAAAAAAGAAAAGAAAAAATAAGAAATAAATACAAGGAGAGTTCTTTTACCCATAGTATAAAGAACAAGCTAATAGAAATAATACTTTTAACATTTGAGTAAATTAGAAATTAGATTGGTCTAATAAAATATGTGACCTTTTCTTTCCTATTTTAAGTTGTGGGTTTTGAAGATTAGCTTATAATTTTTACCTAAAGGCACCCATAAAGCCTTTTATTATTATTATTTTTGCATTTTTATAGAGACTCCTTTTAGTAACTTTCATTTTTACAAATTTTAATTGTTATTGCTAATGCACACTCATTATATACAGTAATGTGTTTTACTGTTGTGTTTCCATGCAAGACACACGTTGACTCTTAGTCTGTGCTTGGGGATAAATTCTTTGTGCTTATTTCCTTACTTGACAATGAGAAGTGTGTATTGTAGCACTGGGTTGGCTTCTTGATGGGTGGTACTGAAGTTGCTCTTTCCTCCCTTCCCTTCTCAGTTCTACTGATGGAACTGTGTTGTCACTTCCACTGATGCTGATGTCAGAACTGATCTTGTCCCTTCCATCACAGCGAAGGTATTATACAGGTCCATACTGCAGTGTGCAAACCTTATTACATATTTCAACACATCTTCTACTGTTGCTACTCTGGCAATAGCTTACAGAAAAGTGAAATAAACATTTAGGATTTTAGGTTTTGTTCAGTCTTTGGTAGCGAGTGTAAAAACTTTCATCATTACCCGCAAGTATAAAAACTGACAATTGCATTTGTAGTAATATGTATATAATACAAAGTTATTATTACTACCTCTACTACTATTATTATTATTATTATTATTATTATTATTATTGCATTTTTTTAGGGAAGGGTGTTCAGGGTCTCACTACTAGATCAGACTCATAGTGATCCACCTGTTTATAGTTTTCAAGATCTGCGCCACCACACCCAGTCATAATCGCTGTCTCAGCATGCCCTGGGTGAGGGACTGAGGATGGAACACCAGGCCTCTGTGTCTGCTTGCAGGGAATTTAGTCTGCTGAGCTATTTGGCTGGCCCAAAAACAATTATTATGGCTATTTTCTACCTTTATTTAAATGTGTACCATGATTCAGACAGTTTTGGGAAATAAAATTACAATTTTAAATCTGATGAAGAAATAATGTCTTCCTCACTCATAACAAACCAGCATGTTGATGGTAGGAGTCATGTGGGGGAGACTGAAATGACACTAGGAAGAACATGAATTCTGGTAGTAACACTCTGCTGTGTCTGGTTATATGTGTATCTGAATAGAATTCCCAAGTCATTCATCTGTCATAATATTAGCTCTAAATGGATATATTTACAGTAAGAAAGTATTAAATGAAGAAGAAAGTATAGTAGTGACAAAATGATGGTTCTGGAAAAACAGAATTTACAGGATATGGTTTTGGTTAGGACTTTTACTCCTGTCATGGCAGAATTTTAGAACTAGGACTAAAAGTCAGAACACTATTAAGGCATTTAAATTAAAGTGTGGTGATCGGTCAGCACATTATTAAGCTGAAAATATTTATTGCTTCCCAGACCCGAGAAGCCAGGAAAAGTTGTGAACCTTGGCAGTTCACTTAGCCAAAAGCTGGATAAGGCTTTCTATTTTCTTAAACCATAGGCTGCTACCCTTGGAGGAACTCAACGGAGCACAGGTTTGCCAATTGTGTTCATATCCCCTGGGCCTCGTGGGTGGCCCAAGTGTGGATTTCTTGGGTCAGAGTTGAAGGGAGCCCAATCTTGTAACTGTTTCCTAAACTCTATGTATATATACTTTTTATTCTAGTCACTGGAAATAAGGGTGGTCTTTCCCCAGTTTTCCTTTCCTCTTTTCTGGTCAAAGGCTCTCTCTCATTGATGTTTCTAAGTCTGGAAAAGTATTAGTGGCAAGAAAACAAACACATAAGGAAAAAATAACTGCCAAATTTCCAGAATGATCCATACTTCTGTGTGGGAAAACCCTTTCATACCAGTGTAATGATGCTGTTCAGGCACATACACATTCAGGTGCATACTATCAATTGCAAAATGAAATCTCGTTCCCAAATCAGGTAGCATTATGTATGCTGCCCTCCTGAAGCCCAGTCAGCCAGGAAATGTGCCATAGGTAAACACACTTTCCAGTCTGTGCAAGTCTTAGACTTTCCTAGCTACCTCAAAATCATGGCAGGATACTACTGGAAAATTCTCCTGCATTAATGAAACTTACGGTATTTAAGAATGCCCAAGTCATAGCTCTTTCTCATTGCTGCTATGAAAGAATGAGAAAAAATTCAGGATACCAGGTTGCACTGAATTAGCTGGGCTCACACTGTAGACACAATGGTTTCCTGATCCTGTCTGACAGATTCTAAACAAATTTCTGCTGTAAATCTCTCTCCTTAAGGCCTGTATAACAACAGCAGCCAAGACACATAACCATGTAAGTTTCCATCATAATAAATCCTGTTAATTGAGAAAATCTTTCCATCCGTTCCAAGCGAATGAATATGTAACTATCTTGAGTATGTGTGCATGATATGTGACCATCAATTCCAGGCAGCAAGGCTAGTTACTGCTCATACCTGGTCACTGGAATAAAAAGTTGGTATTATATTTCCTAAGAATTATATTTCAGTTTGTTGGAAGTGGAAAGTAGCATGGAAAATTCTCATATTAGCTTTTTATATTTCTCCTTAATATTCTGTAATTATTTCCTCTTAAAGTGCGAGGCTTATGATCTAGCCAAGTTCTTGCCTCTTTTTTGGCTCCAGCACAACTACCCTTTGTTGCTGTAGTTATTTCTGTCACGTCTCCTTTATTTGTGTTTCAGAAGTGCCCAGAACATCTCTGGGGTTCAGCAAGTCTATGTATAGGAGCCCTCGTGGTTCTGCATCTAAGCCAAAGGAAAACCACCTTGTAACAAGGTAAAATTGTGTGATTGTGTCTAGGTAGACATCCTTCTACCAGCAGTCAGAAGGCCTGCTTCTTTACAAACATCTTGTTACTATTTTAAGGAGTTTTCATTTTTGCCTTGAAAATTGAACTGTGATTGCCAGCTCTCTAGCACTTGTTGACTCAGTGGTCTTGAACACGTTATTTACCTTCTCCAAATCCCTATTTTCAAGCTGAAAATGGGAATCCTTATTCAATTGAAAAATTATTTTCAAATTTAGCTATAGTTGGGGAAAAAAAGACATGGGCCATAAATTCTACACACAGTAGTTAAACTCTGGTTCTTCCCTTAGGATAAACATGGACTTGGACAAATGAAATTGTATAAGATGCTTGCATACTTAAAATTAATATATTTACTAACTCTATGTGTATACAGTTTACAGGCCTGTTGCATATTTTTATATATTTTTAAATTAATGTATATGCAAATAATTAAATAGAAGGTGATACTAGGGAGGATATATGAAGTATCTTCTTACAAATAAGAATGTCCTTGCATTGTATGAATTAATAGGAAAATAACTCTACCTCAGAAACTAGTCAGTAGCCTGCCCTGCTCCAGAGCAAAACTACCATGTGAAAGAGGTTCTTCAAATCAGCCACAATCCTAGGTAAAAGAATCACTGGGAGTTGTGAGGGTGCCACAAAAAAATCAACACTGCGTCTGCCTTGCAGATCCTGACTCAGTTGGTCTGGTGACCCTACGGAGACTGATGATTGTGTTGTGTTTTACCACACCTGCCATGGATCATCTCGAAGATACTATAAAAAGAGGCTGGATCTTTTAGGAAAACAAATCCAAAGAGAGAACACGCCCTGTAGAAGTCAGGTCTGCAAGCTTTTCTTTGGTAGCCTGAAAGTGGCACTGTGGCCCAGTGGACACTCCTGCTCTGTTAGTTTCTGCTGAGGCTCCTCTCTAGGTCACAAGAATCTTGGGTTTTTAAGCCAATACTCACACTGTTCCTCAAGAAAAGTACGTTCCTCATTGTACTGGTTAATACATTGTATCAATTTGAGAAGTTTAAAAGTTTAATTAAGTGACTCAGCAGAGAGCCAGGGGTTTTACTTTGTAGACATGCTCATCCTGTGCAGGATGAGGGCATGGGGATAGTGTAAATTCTACCCCCATCCCAGGGTAGCCTATTTAGGCTTATAATACAAGGAGGGGAGAAAGGCTTGCAAAAAGTCGCAGTGGCTGCCCCTCCCTTTGCTCTTTGCTGTTTTCTGCCTCCAGAAATGGCTGCTCTCTGCCATGTGCTATTCTGCCCTGGAACCAGCCAAATATAGCTAAAACATCCACTAAATGTGAGCTAAATAAACCTTTCCTTCCTTAATTTTGGGCTTTGGGAATTTTGTTCCAGCAACAAATAAAAAATAACTGAGATATCCATACTTTTTGGTGTGGTTACTCAGTAGCCATAAGGGGAGATTTTCTTTCTTATTGAACAGAACTTTTTGAACAGCTTAATGGAAATGCAATTCATGCACCACACAACTCAAGCATGTCACTGATTTTTAGAGTGTTGGTAGAATTGGATTACCATCATCACAGCTGAATTTTGGTACATTTTATCCCCACTAAAACACACAACATCCTTGTTAGCTATCCTTCCCATCCATCCTATCTGAAAGCAGCTACTGATCTATTTTTCTATAGATTTGCCTGATCTATACATTTTGTGTAATAGGATTATACACTATGTGATTCTGTAGCACTGGTCTCTTTCACTTAGCATAATATTTTGCTATGTGAAATATTATATGCTATATATAACTTATGAATGTTATAGCATGCATCAATATTTCACGTTTTTCTCTTTTTGGTGTATATTGTTTGATTATATAGCTGTGCCACTTTTGTTTATTCCTTCATCAGGATAGACATTTAGATTATTTCCACTGTTTGGCTACCATGATAATGTTGCTATGCGCACTTGTTCAAATTTTTGGGTGGACATATTTTCATTTCTCTTGGTATGGAATTGTAATGTAGGGTGATAAATTTATATTCAAATTTTTAATAAATTGCCAAACTTTTCTTCAGTGTTTACATATGCTCACTTACAGTGTCGGAGGACACCCACTCCTGCAGATCCTTGCTGATGTCTATTGTTCATTCCTTTGATTATAGTTGTTCCAGTGCATGTGTTGTATTATATCATTGTGATTTTGGTTAGTTTTTCATTGCAGACTAATGATACCAATCATCTTTGTGATGCATATTGGTCCTCTTTGTATCTACTTTGAAAAAAAGTGTATTGATCTCCTTTGCCCAGTTTCTAACTCATTGAAAGTTTTAATCTCCTAATTAAGTTACCGGATCTGTTCTGTTCTGCTCTGTTCTGTTCTGTCACTGCTCATTATTCCTAGCTTTTCAAACTATTTGTTAGTGATTTCACAGTGATTTTTAAGTAGTTATGATAGCCTATAAATTTGAATCAGTATGATTTTCTATTAATAACATTTTATGTTACTTTATGTTCCTGTAGATTATACAGCAGACCCATGTGGCATTGCAGAAAGCCAAAGTGTCAGTCTATGTGCAGAGACCAGTCGTTTGAGTTTTATCACTTCAGCTTTGATTTCATGGGTAAGGATTTTGTTTTGGCTTGAAGTTTATCATAGTGCAGAGGTTTCTTTTAAATACTATTAGTGTTTTTATTTCATAGCTATTTTTCTTATCTAAATATTGAAGATGAGATCTTCATGAAATCAATGTTTGTGTTGCTCTGCTTGTCTTTTCCTTGAAAACATCAAGCACAGAAATTCAAATTATTATTGTCTTTGAGATTACATGCTTTTAGTACCTTTGAGAACTACTTGAGCCTATTATTGTATTTAAATATTATAATTTAGAAGGCTTTATTGGTGTTTTTTTCTGAATCTGTAACATTTGAAGGAAGAGTATTAGTTTTGGAATTGGAATGAGTCTTCATCCTAATTCTGCCACTCATTAGATGTGTAATCTTGGGCTAATTATTTTAGAAGTCACTTGGAGCCAGAGTTTTGTTAACTGGCAAAAGGGTAATGTTGTCACTACTACAGGGTTATTTTGAAGATTTAACTGGCAAATTATTAGATTCTATCACTATCTCTCAAATAGAGGAAATGTTATAAATGACCACTCTTAGTAAGGTTTCTTTGTGTAGAATCTCTCGTGTCCAGCCACTTATATCAAAGTTGTCACTATTCCAGGTAACAAGGTCTTCAAATCATGTTCAAATCTTGTGTGTGTGTGTGTGTGTGTGTGTGTGTGTGTGTGTGTGTGTGTGTGTACACATACACATGTGCGTAAGAAAGCTCTTCAGCTAAGGCTTCTGTCTTTCATTCATGAAATCAAGAACGCATCTCCATTTTTGCCTCCATGTGGCCAACCCTTAGTTGCGTGCGTGGCAGTTACAAGGAACTCACTTCTCACTGAATGATGAAATGCACGAATGGTTCACTGAAGTGAATTTTTGGGGGATGTACAGTCATTAAATTCTGAATTTATTTTCAAATTTTTCTTTTTCTTTTTTTTGAAGATGTCTTAAGATTATTTTCAAATTTTTCATAATCTATGGCTCTCTAGCACAGGATGGAAGCCACACACATTGCACATTACCCACCCTTAGAGGGTGTGGGCAGTGTGCTAAGGGATGCTCAGCATATCTCTATCTATCTATCTATCTATCTATCTATCTATCTATCTATCTATCTGAAACATATCACATATATATCATATACATATATATGATAGCTGAGATAATTGTGCTACTGATTTCTCTTAGTTTGTTGACTAATTATTGTTAGTTCAGAGAAAGGAACAGTAGTGCTTATGTTGTTCGATCAATTTTGCATTCCTGTACCTGGTAATCTGAGTAACTCCTTTGAAGATAACAGTATGCAATATAATAACCATTGTTGATTTCCTATCATCTTGTTCTGAAATTCTGTAGTTTTACTGTTTTTTGTTTCTTTAAAATAAAGTAAAATAAAAATTTTAAAAGCCCCTTTATATTTTACATGTTAAAATATGTAAGAATAGATCATTAAAATTTTTTCTTTATTTTTCTAAGATTTAAAAATTAGAAAGTTGTCCTTTTTTTTTTCTTTTGGTACTGGGGATAGAACTTGGGACCTTGCAAGGCAGGCACTTACGCCACTGAGCTGTCTCACAGCCATTAGAAAATTATCTGTAGTACAGGTAAGATTCAATATTGTAAATTTCAACTTATTTGAGTACAATTCAATAGTTTTGTTTTTCTGTTTCCCATGCAGTGAATTCTTCATAGTAGCAGTTTGACAACAGTTAATTTATAGAAAATAAGAATTAGCAGTCCTTATCTCTTTTAGAAAGCTTTTAAGCATAGGACAAGCAATAAAGCATATTATATTTGTATTTCTGAGACATTTTCTGTTTAGTCTTCTTAGTTTAAAATGTTTTCTAAATGGCTTATTAATTGATTTTTCCTCCATTTAGGCTCATTTGGCAATAGTTTTTATAATTCTAAATCTTTTTTCTTGGTCTCAGTAAATTCTCTAATTCACTGACAGTTCCATGTTCTCTGGTATTGTATAACTTTGGTATGTGTTTCAAAATCTCTTCTGTTTTGTAAGGTGTTTTTTGTTTTTGTTTTTGTTTTTGTTTTTTTTGCAGAACTGGGGATTGAACTCAGGCTATTGCGCTTGCCAGGGAAGTGCTTATTCCTCTGAGCCACCTCCCGGGCCCAGTTGTTTTGTTTTTAATTGTACTAAAATTTTGTGTTTAGCCAGAAGTAACAAAGGTAAACATTTACTGTATTTTAAAGAGTGGGAAAGATATGAAGCAGGGCAACAGCAGGGTCAAATGGTACCTTTAATCCTAGTGGTTTTTTTGAGGAATCTCTACAGTGATTTCCGCAGTGGACAAGGATTTCTTTATCCCCACAACCCTCCACTATTTGATGATGATAGTCATTTATTTCTGGAGTGAGATGTAATCTCACCATTGTTTTAACTTGTATTCAAATAACCAGTGACAATGAACATTTTTTTTTTATACTTTTCATGAACAAATGCAGAAGAAAAGAAATCTTTTATTCTTTGCATCTTAGAATTCTAGCTGACTTGTGATAGCATTACCAGGAAGCAGATTTTCTGCAGTGAAAGGCCTGCAAATTCCCTGCAGTACTTGTTTGGTTCAAGCGGTGATTTAATTACTCCCAGGTTGGTCCTGATGATTGTGGTGCACAGGGCAGTTCTCCATTCTCCTTCTCTTGTTGCCTGTCCTTAAAGGTCAAGGATGGGGTTGCTTCTACCTGGTGATACTATATGATATGGGCGAACAGCGTTTGTGAGAACCCAAAGAGGGCCTGAGGTTGATAAAACAGATGCATATCCTCTTCCCCAGCTTAAGGATTCTGTTGGCCCAGCCCATTTTGACACCAACAGTGAGTGACTGAAATGTACCAATGGTTTTTGCCTGTCCTTAAGGGGAATAAAATGTTTCTGTACTACAGTGAAACTTTCTTCAGGAGGACTCCCTTGGCAACTATCCTTCAAGGAAGAGCAGTTGTGTCCATTTTAGCTAAATCTGACCCTCTTTGTATGTACTGGTAGGTACAGACCTGGCTAGGACTTTTCTTTATCCCTTCAATGGGCCTTAAGCAATGCAATTTGGTCCAGCCAAGGTGCTAATATTTAGTCATTGAAGAAAATATGACAGGGCAGTGTATTCCCCAGTCCCCAGAGCTCCCAAATAAAGCTTGTGTGAGCCAGAACGAGGCAGGATGGAAAGCCAGTGTTTCACTGTCAGCTGAGAATGAGTCTTGAGATATAAGCCTATTATTTCCCAGGGCGTAGAACGTTACATATCAGGACTGAAGCAACAGTCTCCAAACATGGCATATTACCTCAATTGTCTTATATAGACTATTCTTTCTGTGTCTTTCTGCATATTGCAGAGGTGATTTCAGGCCGGCTACCTAGCCCAGCTCATTTCATTAGTCTACTTCCTGCCATTCTCATGGCACTCATCCTCAAGCCACTCCTTTCTTTAAGAATTGATAAAACCCAAGCTCAGCCCTGGGTCAAGATCTTTGTTCTGACTAGCCATCATCATGGCTGCACTTAGGACCTCTTGGCTCCCCATACCTAACAAATATAGCCTGGTGTTGTTATTCTCACCATGGGTTGCACTGGGTGTGGTAGATTCAAGTTAACTTGTTCGAATTCCAGTAACTTTTCCATGACACTACAAATATGAACTTCCTGGGCTGCAGCAAGGATTGGGAAAGGCTCTCCGTATTTCTGAATCACAATTTTCAAAACTTAAAGGAAATAGTGCTTTAGATACTAGTGGAGGAAGCTTCTCCATCATACTTTCCCTTTTTTTGTTTTAATATTTTGGTCTTAAGGAGCTCACTGGTTTGTTTTATTATTGCTTGAACTGTAGGGACTATAAGTTATACTTGTGATATGTTTAACATGTCAGAATTGAAAGTCTGAAGGGAACTGGAAATATAGGCAGGGCCGTTATCACTCCTAATTAGTGAGTGCTAACTCATTAGAGAAAACCAGGAGTGTATACAATGTTTGATATGTTTTACAGTTTTACCCAATTATAAAGACAGATACATCATAAAGAAATCACCCAACAACAAATGTTGGAGAGGCTGTGGGGAAAAAGGAACCCTTCTCCACTGCTGGTGGGAGTGTAGACTGGTGCAACCATTAT
>NW_004524657.1:2285529-2293508 GCF_000260255.1 Octodon degus
AGTTGCATTCTCTTAATGAATAGAATGATTTGTTCTAATGGTGTTTGTAAATAGGATCACAAGTCCGCATCTTGTACAGGAATTAACCACTAAGAAGAATATATGCAGTGTATTATTTGTTGAAACTGTCATTCCGATTTGATTTGAAACTGTCTCATTGCTATCTGTTTGTCAATAAAACTTAGAAAAAAAAAGATAGATACAAATATATTTAACTATTATTAGCTTTTTGATATATTAAATATAGCCAGTGATAATGGGTACTTGGACTACCTGTGAAGGCATCTTTATCCTGTGTTTTTATGGACTAATTTAGGCATCTCCACTAGTCATGCAGAAAAGTTCATGTTTAATATCAATCTCAGGAAGGAGAACTAAGGCCTTTGTCTAAAATTGTCAGCTAAATTGGACTGGAGAGTTGAGACAGAGGAAGAATGAGTAACGAGAGTCAGGGCCGTAGCCCTCTAATCTTTGAGCAGCAAGGAACCTTCAGAAGGGAAAGTTTGGGCTGTATCAAATCAACAGGCTAGCATATATATTTCTTTCCATAAATTCTGTCCTCTACAAGACTACTTTCAACATACTTTATTCTTCTAGTTTTGCTTTCTTTTTTTTTTTAACATACAAAATCTTCTTTCATCCAAAAAATCTATCTCTACATTTTGTAATTTTCTATATATTCTTGTGTCCTACTTATTTATTTTTTCTACTTGGTTACAGTCAGAGGTATTCCCAAACTGTTACACTGTAAATTTTGCCAAGCATACATTAATCAGTCAAGTAATATTTGTAACAAAGGGCTCTTATAAATTCAAGAAACAGCGTTTGTCTTGGGCAAAGTTCCTAGAAATTTTTTTTTA
The DNA here is from genome assembly GCF_000260255.1 of Octodon degus. Taxonomy (NCBI): domain Eukaryota; kingdom Metazoa; phylum Chordata; class Mammalia; order Rodentia; family Octodontidae; genus Octodon; species Octodon degus. Next base: position 2,286,390 of record NW_004524657.1, read on the forward strand.
GCCCTATCTTTGTTTACCCGGGCTTGGAACAGTTGTTTTGTATTTTCAGTTGGTCCCTGTGATTGAGGTTTTTCTGTAATCTCTAGTTAAAGGGTTCTTAATGTGTGTTTTGCAAGCAACCTTCTTCCAAATTTAAGAGGCAGTATTTGCAGTCTACATTTTATTTTGGCTCAGGCAGGAGGTTATTTGATGATCACTAGTGTCTGTTTTATTACCCCCTGCATTATTTTTAATGTTCTGAAAAATAGACTCAGATGTCCTATAGTTTTTGAGTAGAGATAAAATTTCTGGGTAAAGCAGGTCAGCTTAAGGTGGGGCTCCACTCACCTCCCTCTGCCCCGAGGCTCATTCCTATGCAGGCACAGAGCTCCTCAGGAGAGCCACCCTTTATAACAGAAATGAGTTTACTTGTTTAGATCCAAATTGGACTCCAGAAGCAGCAAAATCTAGGCTGTTGCTTGATTTGTAAGAGTGAATTGCTGAGCTCAAGCAAAGCAACTGCAGGTGTCATGCTCAGACATGGCATCCTTGAACCTTCATAATAATACTGATGAGAGTTTGAGGAGAACACGATATTTGAAATGTTATTATGGTTTAACTTTTTCCATATAATTTGAAGCAATTTGTGAACTATTGCCAGCTGTTTTCCATTTTGAGACGTAGCTGTAAAAGTGATGGAGAGTTTGGTTGTCTGCCTTGGAATGTCACGAGCATTCTTTATTAATATCAGGGTGAGGACTCTTTCCCCCCTTTTCCAAACTGTGATTCTATGTGTGTCAGATTTAGAGCAGCATTGATTAGGCAACTGATATCCTTTTCTACATTTTGTCATTTTTTTTCTTTTTTGTACCATTATTTTGTTTATTATCTTATAATCCTCTTCACAGCAATTATGTTTCCAGGAGTGTTATTTGAGCTTTATGAGAATCTATCCTACACTTTGGAAAGTCTTAATCATTTCTGCAATATTTAAATTTCTTCCTTTAAGAGGAGTATCTATAAGAGGAAGAAGGATGGGTAATTGCAGTTCCAGACAGGCAAAGGACACAGAGGAGGGGATAGTAATGTCTCCTTTGGAGATTCTTTTGTTTACACAATGCAAATACTGACCCTATGAAGATGTAACAAAGTGAGTGCCCTTCCCTGAGCTGAGATATTGTTTCAGTTTGTACCTGATCTGTCCTCAGTCCTCTGTGGCCAAGTTGCCCCTGAACGGGGATCAGAGACAGTGCTAGTGAATGGCAACAATCAGACAAGCTGAGTCTGAAACTGAAGGGGAAATTACAAATGTTAAATAAGGACCTGCGGCCCAGGAGATGGCTCAGTGGAATAAGCACTTCCCTAGCAAGTGCAAGGGCCTGAGTTCAATCCCCGGTTCCTCCAAAGGAAAAAAAAATAATAGTAAGGACCTGCCAAGAATGCCCACCCAAACCAATGGAACATGGCTGCCAGGCCTGATAACAGAAATTTCTTCTTTAATGTAAACCCCTGTTTTTGCTGCCTTTATAACTCATGACCTTCCAGTGTAACTTTAAGTATAACAGGACACTTCTTCCTTTATTTTTTTCAGCTTTATTAGTTTTTGCTTATTTATAGTACTTTACAAAGAAATATTCATAAAAGTTAAATGGTTGCTTTTTAAGTGGTATAATTGAAAACAATTTTTTATTAATTTTAATGAGAAAGAAATAGCAATAAGACAGTTTCAAAAACAGGTTAGTAGGACAATTTCAATAATCTTTTTAGCTGCTCAGTTCATTTTATTTTATTTTATTCAACAATTTTATTGAGAAACAAATAGCAATGAGACAGTTTCAAAACCAATTACTAGCATAGTTTCAATAATTAATACATTGCATATTGTTGTCTTAGTGGTTATTCATTGTATAAAATGCAGACATAATATCCTGTCCACAAACACTACTAGAGCAAATCTCTCTGTTCATTGAATTTAGAGAATGCAGCTGTATATCTATCCTATTTTGAATATACAGATACAGAATGGTCATTCATTTGTATCCTCTTTTTTTGTTTAGTTTTGTCAGAGAAGGCCATTCCATTGTCATTTAAATACTTTAGGTGCATGAATTCAGCAAAATATTCTAATATAGTCCAGTAGTCCATAACAGTAGTGGGTTTTCGGTAAGACTGGCAATCTCAGAAGTTGTTGACTTGAGCCTTCTTCCTTTGCATAATCCATGCTTTGTATAACTGACGTGCTTATAACTGGAGGTACATAAACTCATTAATAACATGGGATTTCACCTAACCCTCCAATCATATGCACAAATCTGCCCATGCTCCCCTGTACTTTCCCTCTAAAATCCCTAAAATCCCCCCACATTGGGCTCTGATTCTTATGGAGTGATCCTTTCAAAATCCCACCAGTGTAATAAACTGCCTCCTAAACTTCTTGTTGTCATTCTTCCTGTGTTTGGTCTATTTTCTGCAACAAAACCATACATCCAGACTTTTAAAGACATTATGAGTGCTACTTAAAGATGCCTTTCTCCTGTAAAAAGTGTTGACCCATAATATTAACACAAATGAGAAAACAAAAAGACGAAGAATGTGTAATGAAACACAACCCCAGTCTGTAAGCAAATGGACAGTGATCCCTCTGGGTTGAAAAGACCTTGACTGTGACCTCACTGAGATAGTCCAGTCTGTTCTGTGGCCATCTATCTCTCCCTTAGTGAGATTAAAATGAAGAATTGGACCTCTTGGTTACTTCTCAGGCTTTGGAAGACTGTTCCTCTGTGTGGAGTTGTAGCTTTGGTATTGTCATGAAGTTTCATACCTCACAGTACTGGACCACCTTTTGTCTCACACATGAGTGTGGACTGCACATTCAGTGCCATGTGTCACACACCAAGTGTGATTGTGGATGCACGGAGAATGAAGATTACTCAGAGAGAAGGTTTAAGTCCCTGAAGACTCAAAGGGGCTGGTTCTTTGGCATAAGCGAGCGTCAGTAAAATAGCAAGCTACCGATATCTCTGTTTTTTATGCATTTATAAATCAAGTATGTGAAAATAAAGACATAGAGTACAAGTATTTTACAATATATTTTATAATTTGGTGGATCTAGATTAAATAATCCTATTGAGCCAGAGGGAAACTAACTGGCCAAAGTGGGCATCTGAGTGTCACTAGCTCCTAGCTATTCTGACTGTTGTCCTGTAGATTTGCTTTAAAGTTAACCCATTTATTCCAGGAGTCCTGCATTGTTGCCCAGAGAGGCCCTATATATCGACTAAAGAGAAATCATTGTATGTGAACAATACATATTGAATTTTTTTGTATTTGGACATCACGTTCTTTAAAGCCATCTTTCTTCCTATCTTGATTGGCTAACAACTTGGCTGGAAATGTATCACCAGCATTAAAGACTTCTTTCCTTTCAGTGACTGATATTAGCACACAGTTAAGATATGTGAGGCAAATATCGTAAGTGTATATTTAGTTGTAAGTCAATCTCAGTACATATATTGGAAGATAAAGTATATATGAAAGGTGACATATATGATATATGTCGCAAATAACCCTTTTGTTATCAAATTTTAAGACTTTTTATTTGTAAGACCTATGTAAGCTTCAATCCATTCACTATCATCCTATAATGTGTTAAAGAGAATTTGGCTATCCCTGAAAACTTAGATAACATTTTATTGAAGACTGAAAAAGCCAAAAGTTTACAAAGGCAAAAATAAAGAAAAAACAAAGTTTAAATGAGCTCAAAAAGTTTTAGTGAAGCAGATGCCAGTACCTTGATGAGTTTAAATGGACAAACCAGAAATACAGAACACACAGAATGTTAAATCAGTGAACTCTTAAATACATTGGCCAAGTTGAGCTGCAGTACTACATCGTACTTACCAGTTTATAACTATAAACAGTCTAGTCAGAACTTTATCTAGGGGCAATCAATTATTCCAGAAAGCTCTTGCAATAAGCTAGCACCAATAAGAATTGGGGGGAAGGGGCTAGGGCTTTATACACTGTGGAAACAAGGAATTTTTAAAGAACTACACTAATGTTTGTCTTAATATTGGATAAGAGCCACTACAGCAAACCTCTCCTCTGATAACTGTTTCCTATATTAGAGTTATTATGATTAACTGCTCCTTTGGCAGCCATTCCCTCATATTAGAAACATAGAGTGAATTGCTTTTGATAGAGGATGCAGACAGTCCAGGGATTCTGAGTTTCAACCTTTTTTTCTGTAAGGAAGTGTAGGAAAGAGTGCCTCTTTCTGCCCCTGATCCTAAGAGAGTGAATTTTTGCTCTGTGAGTTGGGGAACATTAGTCAAGCTCTTCATGGATATGTTTTCTGGGGAGGATATGCCCATGGTCTGATCCTCATAAAGGATAGATGGGGTTATATTGAGGGGCTCCAGGAGAAACAGAAATCCAAGACTGATAAGGATGTATCTTAGCCCATATTCTGAGAGAGAGGGGCATGAATGTCAAGTGGATTTTATTTAGAAATAGCATTTTCTTTTTCTGGAATCTAAAGGAAGTGATTGGAGTGGGTTCTTAAATGGGAGTCCCCATATGGTGAGCACTGGAAGAGGTACTAGAATAAGAATAGGGTAAACCCAGATTTAAACCGATTGGAGAGTAAAATGATTGTGAGGCTCTCCCTTAAATTAGCCCTTTCCCTTTGGCCTAAGAAACAGTTTTCTAGGGAAGTTAGAAGATTCTTTGTTATATATTGGCTCTATGAAATTTAAGGAAGGGGAATGGACACTGGGGACTAGGAGAACCTGGAATGTGGGCTAGATGGATTCTAATCTGTTCCCAGCCTAGTAAATCTGAAGAAGAGGGGAAGGTCTGGCATCCTAATGGAGAAAAAGCAGAGCTAAAATCCTATAGCTTAACTCTTAATGGATTTTTTTTTTTTTTTTTTTTTTGTGGTATTGGGAATTGAACTCAGGACCCTGCACTTGCCAGGCAAGTGCTTATTCTACTGATCTGTCTCCCCAGCCCCCAGAATCTTAAGAAAGGATGCTGATGGAAATCTCAGGTCACCCTGGGAAAGAGGATACTTGGAGAATTCTAAGAGTTTTTCACTTCATTGAGGAGTGCTGGTGGGGAGGTAATAGATAAGTAGGGATGTCTTTTCTGGACACCCAACTGAGCTAAGCTTTGGCACCTTGTTGGTACTGAACCAGTATACTTGCTCTATTATGGGTGTTGTCACTACCACATCATGCTCATCATTGCTGGTGGCATCACCGTCACCATCATCATTGCAGAAAATGCACAGCAATCAGGGTCCCTTGGAGAAGCGGCTTCAGGGCATGGGGGGAGGATTTTATATTTAGAGAAGCCGCTGGCTATGGAATCTCTTTAACTTGCAGAATGGTTAGAAGAATAGACAAATGTAGTTCTGATTGTGGGGATTTATGTTGATTATAATTTCTGAAATATGGGACTTTGTATAGAGTAAATTTTATTTCACATTAATACTTTAGTGCAAATGAATAACACTAGATTATAGTTTTGGCATGACCAGTTTCTTATCTTTTCAGCACCATGTTTTGTAAAATGACCAGAGTTTTGATGTTCTCATTGTATATATTACTAAAGTGTGAACTGAATCCTACTGTATTACTTGCTCCATGAGCACCTTCTTTTGGGATTAGATCTGAAAGTTTCTCAGGGTTGATACCAAACAAAACAGAAAAGTTAAGGGAAATCATGTTTATATTACAAAAAACACAACTTTCACCCTGTTAATGTTATAAATCCTGTCAAATTCAGTTATGGTTCTCATAATTTGCAGCTAGTAATTATATTGGTAATCATTTTCCTTAGAATGATATCATATACAAAGTAAACAGTTTGAAGATCTTTGGTTCATAATGAATGAGATTATTCTCCACCTTTAGGAATATTTTGAGAAACACAAAATCAAAGACTTCATACATTGTTTTCTGTATCTATGCTCCCAGGAATAGTTTGAGTTCATTGATCATTATTTTGAAGTATGAATGATTATACCCTGTCTAAAATTTTTAAATATACAAAAGAAGGATAGATATTGTATACATGAGGATTGTAGGATATATGCTAGTAGGCTGTGTGCTTTGAATGTTAATTCTTACATGGTGGTAGACTTGATGACTTAATTCTTGTCCTCTTGATTAGTTTGTGATGAGCTGCAGACATTTACACAGGGGTGACCCTGAGTTAAGCATGTGATCTGGCCTTGAGACCAATCTGATTTAATTCTCCCACATAGGAACTTTACTCTTGTTCCCTATAAGCCAATATTATTTGACTTAACCCAGTGTTAAATGGCTATTTGAGCTTATTGGTGGCCATATGTCTAATTCTAGCAGGTCATAAATGAGATGTGATTATTTATAAAGTGATTTTTCTTTTTCTTTTTTAAACAAGCAAACCAGAGCTTCTACATTAAGTGAGCATTCACTCACTCAAATATTCTCCATTTCCTGGCATAATGGATGCTTAGTAAATGTGGAATGATTAAGTACGTAAGTCAAGGAGATCTGATGCAATTTTGTTGCTCTGGATATTTCTACATTTCTTCTTTGAAAGGATTTTTGAGCCTGATATAGCTGCTTTTGACTATCACAGTGGTGTCAGTCTTCATCCTTTGAAAATTTACAACATTCAGAAAGACTTGTGTTTTGTGAATGATTGAATAGTGACCATTATTTTATGTCTTATTTTCTTTCAGTTTTTATTTTTCATTAGTACATGTTTGCAGTACATAAGGAACACATTTTTCCTGGGGAGTTTGTATGTAAACATCACAGTATATATCTTTTCATGTGTTCTCAGCATACAGAGTTTGTCAAAGTGAAAATTCTAAACATTAACTGCTATTTTCAAAAAACTGATGGAAATGATTAGTACAGTCTTCTCAGCCATCCTGTATATATACTTGCATGATTTTTCCCTTCTTTCTTTCCTATCTCTCTCCTTTCCCTCATCTTCAATGTTTAATCCTTATGCTCAGTTTATTTCTGTTTTACTATATTTATTATACTTTTCAGATTTTATTTATTCTTTCAGGTCCTTATGCTATGCTTGCTTGTCTGCCTGCCTGCCTGCCTGCCTGCCTGCCTGCCTGCCGCCCTCCCT
>NW_004524657.1:2293608-2294566 GCF_000260255.1 Octodon degus
TCTCTCTCTCTCTCTCCAGGGTCTCACTACACAGCTCTGACTCATAGTGATCCTCCTGTCTCAGCCTCCCCAGTGCTGGGATTACAGGTGTGCATCACCACGCCTGGTTTTGGTGGCCCACATGGCATGCCTGGGATTCTGGGGTGGCATGGTGTGCTATTGCAGGGGTGGAGTCCATGTTCTTGTACTCGTGAGGCCGGCACTTAGACAGCCACTATCTCCTCAGCCCCTCCAAGTATCTTTTGATATTGGTTGCGTATGATATTCCAATAAAATTTTATGACATAAGTCTAAGAATGTAAATTTTCACTAGCCACTAAGTTCCAGAAATAAATGCTATTCGTAGATCTAATTCATTTTGTTATGTATTCTTTGCAAAATCAAACTAGTACAAATCCTTAACTCATGCTGATTCTTTCCATTCTGGTCTCCTCTTTGGCATCTGAGCCTTTAGCTTTTCTCTGCTGGCTCATCCTAGCTCTGCAATGCTGCCCATGACATCCTGTTGTGGGACTCACATGGTATTGCTCTCTGACATTCATTCAGTGATTGCAGCACTAAAACTGGCTGGATTAAGTGCAAGCTTATCACAGAAGCTTGCCTTTATTATAACTTTATAATACCTTTCATTATAACTTTACTATTGCCTTGAGGATGCTTGTATCTATTGTGTAGCTGTTGAGATGACTTCCTGTCCAATGACCCTTTTATACTGTCTCATATATAAAGTTTAGGGGTTTGGAAAAAATTATAGTATATGTTGCAAGATTTAAGTGCCAGTCATTTAAAGAATGACAACTAGTTTCATTAGTTTTTCTTTACTAGGTTGTATGAAAATGAAAACTTCCTTTGGGGATTTCTTGCTTCTTTCTTTCTTTCTTTCTTTCTTTCTTTCTTTCTTTCTTTCTTTCTTTCTTTCTTTCTTTCTTTCTTTCTCTTTCTTTCTTTCTTTCTTTCT
>NW_004524657.1:2294666-2306508 GCF_000260255.1 Octodon degus
TCTTTCTTTCTTTCTTTCTTTCTTTCTTTCTTTCTTTCTTTCTTTCTTTCTTTCTTTTTCTTTCTTTTTCATTTATGTATTTGGTACAGGGTCTCACTACACAGCTTGAACTCGTAGTGATCTTCCTGTTTTCAGCCTCCCCAGCACTGGGATTACAAGTGTTCGCCACCACATCCAGTTTGGTTGCTGGCTTAGCATGCCCCGGGGGGAGGGCCAGCACAACATGAGGGGCCTGGGTCGAACCCTCTTTCGGTGATTTCTCCTAGTCCTCACCGGTATTCTCCAGGCTCTTTCCTCCTCTCTGAGGGTGGCTTCTCCTACTTATGCCCAGTCAGGGTGTAACACCCCTCATGCCATCCTGCTGAGAGGTGAAGAGCTGGCTATGGGCCTTGGGACTGGGGCAAAGAGGGGGCGGGGCCATTACTAGGATTTTAAACTTTGTTATTTTATTTTATTTATTTCTGTATTTTAGGGAAGGGTCTACAGAGTGTTCAGGGTCTTACTACTAGATCAGACTCATAGTGATTCTCCTGTTTACAGTCTTCCAAGAGCTGGGATCATATGTGCTACCATGCTCAGTCTCAATTGCTGTCTCAACAGGTCTGGGTATCCAACCCCTGGCCCCTGAATCTGCTTGTAGAGGCTTTAATCTGCTGAGCTATTTGGCTGGCCCAGGATTTTAAACTTTGAATCACAGGGTCTTTTGAAGTCCAATTGTCCTTCCATACAAACAAGACACAATTTTTTTTTTTTTTTTTGTCAGAACCAGGTATTGAACTCAGGCCTTTGAGCTTGCCAGGCAATCGTTTATCTGAGCCATCTCCCCAGCCCCAACAAGACACAAATTTTGTCTGTTTTACTCATTTCTCAAATTCTTAGTGCCTGAGTTAGTTTTTGACTATGAGACTGAAATGCATTTGATGTAATTGTGGCATGGGAAGACATTTCCATCACTGCTGCCTGACCTAGCTAATGCTTGCATACCGAGATTGTCCTTTTAGTGTGTTTTTATGACTCTGGGAAATAAAATACTATAGCAGCAGATTATCTAGTTAGGTGCATGAGATATTGATAGACTATTCTTAAAATTATGGTTATTAAATTCATTTTATTCTTAACGTTTTGTAATGAAAGTGTTTTTCCCTCAAGTAAACATTTTCAGTGCTTCTAAAATTTACAGTATTATACCATATATAATTCTTATAGTATATCTGGAGAATACATGCATTGAAAAGATAAGAATTTGATTTGGTACCAGAATCATAAAATATAAGATATTTAACTTCTGAACAGTTTGAATGTCATAGTTTTCGAAGTTAGTTTACTAGTTTTACAAAATTGAGTTAGCAGTTCAATTGACCTGATCTCATGGGTATTTCTTCTACCCTATGAACCCAATAGCTTTCGATTAGTCCTTTGTCTAGTGTGTGCATGTGTTATGTCTTTTGTCTTTTGACTCGCAATAAGAAAGGCATTTTGCATGCTGAAGTTATAAAAGAATTCTAATTTTTCTAATGCCTTTTGTGTCTAAATTTTCTACCACTGTAGTTGATTTTACTGTGAAGAATGTGTATAAATTTCTATTTTTTATATTATCAGTTGTTGCAAAACGTATATCAAATGACAAGTCTTTCTCCCTTTACTCTGTGGGTCACCTTTAATAATTTCTTTTATTCTACTATAGTGGTGCATCAGTTCAAAAACTTAATTTCATGATTTTGGTGAAGATGGCCACATCCATGTTCTTGCATGTTTAACCAATGTGTCATGTTTGTCATGTTTGTCACTTTAAATTTCCAAAGGAAAGCAAAATTTTGCCAAATACTTCTGTTTGCAAACTGAATTGTTCACAAAAAGAGGTGTTCATGAACCAAGGTATCACTGCATACCATTTACACATTCATGTGCCAAATGCACATTATTTTAATTCCTGTAACTTTGTAATATGTTTAGATTTGTTACTTTCTCAAAATTTTATTGACATTGCCTACATTCTTACTTCAAACACGTTTTGTTGAGCATACTTAATCTCAATGTGAGAATTTTTTTGTGGTAGCTGGGGATAAATGGTGAAAAATTAAAAGAAATGTTTGAAAGAGCCATGCAATTCTGAACCATCCCATGCTGGCTATTAACAACGTTCAAAGATCAAGCCCCTGCCCCCTCTAACATTTGAGAATCTTGTTGGATGGAGCTTACAAGCAGGTCAGCACAATAATTCTACTAATGGATATATTTTCCTTATCATGTGTCATGTACCAGACTGCCAAGATATTTCTTTTTTGTGCACGATGATTATGATTATTATTAGATAGTTGATCACATGATTATCACCATTATTCTCTATCTTCCCAAATGACTAGCTTGTACTTAATGTTATGTCAGTTATTACATGAAATGGAATTCCTAAACAGCTTCATTCATGAAGTTCTAGTTTAAGAAGACTTTCTTTCCTTTGTTCCTCTTCTTCGTCTCCTTCCACCAGTGGTTTATTGTTTATCTGTCTAGGTTGAGCTGGCTCTTAATCTTAAGTCATTTTTTAATAGAAGATATTCAGAAGTATCACCCTGACCTAGAATAAGACTTCTAAAATTGTAATAGGAATAAGGCCTCTACAAGTTGTACTATGGTAAAGTCTTCGCATAATTATAATGAAGACTTGGACTACATTGTGTCTGAACAATGCATGATATCACTATGTTGTTTGAAAGTTAGTGATGGTGGTGTGACTTTTTAGTTTACAAAGTATGTTAACTGTTATGGCAAGTAGATGTATCAAGTAACATAGGCTGTGTATCCTTTATCCCCTCTCCTTAAGAGCTCAATTTGCAAACCACTACATAATCAGGAAAGTGGTACCCTGAGGTTCAGAAGACCACAGATCTTGATCAGATTTGCTGTACTTACTTACGTGAATGTGTCTTAGGTTCTACCCAGTTTCTAACATTCAGGGTCCTGCATCTGCCCTGTCCACATTCCAGGTGAGAGGATCTCCCTCCTCAGCGCTCCCACATCGCTGCTACACCATCATTTCCCTCCCTTTTCTATCTCCTACTCTATTTTGTTAATGTTGAATGAAGACATCAGAAATTTTTTCAAAGTTTTTCTAGGAGAAAGAAAATTGCTTACTGTTTTATCAATAGAATATGTGTGTGTGTGTGTGTGTGTGTGTGTGTGTGTGTGTGCTTCTTGAAAAGTTTACTTTTTTTTAAATATTAGAAGCAATTTGAGAAATAGTGTACATCAGTCATAAGGTACTGGAAAGAGCATTGGCTGAGAAGTCGGAGGTCTCAGTTCTGTTACTTATTAGCTGCTTGGATTTTGGCAGTGTCCTTACCCTCTCAGAAATTCTGCTTTTTTCTGCAAAGTGGGTTTAGTGCACTGTGTCATAAAACTTGTATCCCATAACTTATGTGGGAATCAATGCTTTGCAAATTGTTCTACAAACACAGTCTCAATTATGATTCCTAGGTCAGGATGCACTAAGGCGCTTTCTGTTTTACAATACTTTTCCCATTTTGCACATGTTATGGTTTGTGTCTGGATGCTCCCAAAGCCTAGCACAGTCTTCAGGCCAGGCCTTTTAGAGGCTGCTGAATCTAGAGTTTGTGACTGATTCATGGTCCAGTGCTGGAATTAAGGGTGTGAGTGTGACACCTGCCATGGAGCCGGTAGCCTGTATATAGTACAAGAGACAAAAAGAAGCTCATCCTCCCTACTGTCTTCTTGCTTTTGCTGTCTTTCCCTCCATGAACTGTGGGCCTCTGCCATGCCACTTGCCTTGGAGCCAGCTGATTATGGACTGGGACCCCTGCACACTGTGAGCTAATCCAGCCATCTCCCATTTAACGTTGGGTGTCAGATATTTTGTCTCAGCAATGAGAGAAAAGTAACTATGACAACACACTTTTGTTTTGATTTGTATTTTCTTTCCATCCTTTTCTTTCTTTTTCTTAAATTTCTATAATTATGTCTCCATCTCATTCTTCAGCCTCCTGCCAGGCCTGAAAATTTCACTATAGAGGCAACTACCCGACCTTAAGAGTTTTGTAGTAACATTGTGTTTTTCTGTTCATAAGTCTATATAAAAACTTTCTGTTTTTTTTTTCTGTAATACTATTGATTAAATTCAGGGTCTCATGCATGCTGAACGAGTACTCTGCCACTGGGCTGTATCACCCGCCATCCAAAACTCTTTATTTTTTGCCATAAAGTCATAAATATTCATGATCAGTTGTGGTCCTTGGACTCTAGAGATAATTTATCTTGAAATTAATTAGATTTGTTGGGAGGTGTCTGATGTGGACAGTGCTGGTACTGTTTTCCAGCAAAGCTGCCTGAAAGCACTCCATATGCTAGGAACACATCCAATTTGACAATGGCAGTACTGACCTTTTTGCCTCTCCTTACTCTGTCCAGGGCTGGGTTTGCAGGCACACGATCTGCACAGTGATGTGGAGCATTGTGGCTTTTTAAACATTTTTATTTTAAGAGGGAAAATAAACAACAAAATTTCAAAACAAGATAATAGGAGAATAATGATAGTCAACACATTTCATATTATTTTCAAAGTACTTAGATAAATGAACTGTCTCAAAATTCTTCATATGCTTTGTACAAGGGGAAGTTTATATTTATTTACCACTGGATGCCTCAAATAATGTAGTGGGTCCTGGCCTGACTGATATTTGACTAGAAATTAGATGCATGCAAGTTGAAATACAGAATGGAGTTGAAATACAGAGAGACGGTCACACCCCTAACTCCTTATCACCTGCGCACATCCACAGAGATGCAGAGAGGGGCTGCTGTAGACATCACCAACAGCTGCTCTGGCAGCATGGATCTTCTTCCTGTGACAGGCATCTGTTACATGGCAGTGAAGCAATCAGGCATGAAGGACAATCTCATGTAGTAATATATCCTGTGGTCCGCCCTGTATAGGCTGTGACCATCCATCAAGTAGTCACTGGTGTCAAGACGTGCTATGGACAGTTATGAGCCTTGGTGCTCAACGGTGTCAGCCGTCCCCTTTTCTCCTGTTCCCAGCTGTGCCATTCTCTGTGTCTCGAGTAGAAACTTCCACACCCTGTACCCAGTCTGGCTTTCACTCGTGTTTCTTTCCTATATAATGTCTATCATTTCATCACAGTATGATGAAAAGACTCTCATATTTTTTACTTTTAGTTTTGCAGTTAGGGTGCTTGCTCCGTTGCCATGCTGCTCTTGAGCTCTTCAGCTTGGTGATTCTCCTGCCTCCACATCTTGAGGAGCTGGGACCACAGACCCACACTGCCGGGCTGGGCTCCTTATGCTTCTTCCATGGGAAGGCATGTCCTGCAAAATAAAAAAGATTTCGCAGGTGCTGACCACAATTTCAGTAGTTTAGGCTCTAGAATTGTAGGGACTATTTCTTTTTCCTTTTGAAATAACTTTCACCTTTTCTTATAACTTTAGAGACATAATACTGAAAGAAAATAAGCACACACATAATTTCCTTTTCCCAATGATTAGAAACCTAGGTTTCCTGACTTTTAAAATTAGAAGACCTTCTTCTTAATCACCTGAGTGAATTTTGGAAACAAAATAAAGGAGAAGAGGTAAAATTCATATTTATCTAGCATCTGTTCAGTCTGAAATAAGTTTCTTTCATTACTTACATTGTATAGTCATCTTGTGAGGATGACATTTATCTTAGCCACTTTTTGGTCACAGGGGCAAAATACCTGGCACTCATAATTTAAAGGAGGACAGGTTGGAGGAGATGTTTATTTGGCACAGTCAGGGCAGAAGCAGCACAGCAGAGGAAAGCTGCCCACATCACGGGGCCAGGACACAGAGAGCAAAACAAGAGCTTTGAAGAAGGAGGTGCTCTTTCGAGTCACACCCCAGGGACCACTGCTTGTAACCTGGTCACACCTCCTAACAGGAAGTCATGATCCAATCACTGGCTACAAGCTCTGTCTAAGAGGTCTTTGTGAGATACTCTCCATCTAAACCAAACACCAAAATCACTTCTTGTATTTTTTAATTTTTGATACAGGTTCTCACTATGTAGCTCAGACTTGAAGTGATCCTCCTGTCTCAGCCTCCCTAGTGCTGAGATTGCAGGTGTGTCCCACCAGACCAGGTTCTGGGGCAGGCATAGCATGTGGTACTGGGGATTGCACTCAGGACCTTGAGTTTTCTGGAAAAGCACTTATGCTGCCTGGCTATCTCCCCAGCCCTCCTGCTTCTGTTTTATGAAATACATGAGAGTAAGCAAGGTAAAGAAATTTGCTATCATACAAATATTAAGCAAAGTATTGAAAATTCATACTTAAGCATAGCATGCAACATTTGTGCTTCAATCATTGCCAAGTGGGATGGAAACAGCCTAGACTTTCTTCAGTAAAATTATAATCAAGTTAAGAAACTAGGAGATGCATGTGCTCTATTTGTATGACTTCATGCTTCATTGACACACATACTCACGTTCATTCAGTTTCCACTGTGTCTACTCTGATCAGTAACAAAATCTTCTGCAGAGTCTCCCAGTGGCTGATGTTAGATCTGAAGCCTGAGTAGCAGATGAGGAGGAAACTTTTCTAATTTGTTAGTGCTCTGAAGTTTAGTTCCTTTGCCATTGGATATTATTGCTACTGCATATGGCAAAAGGCTTTGGAAAATAAGTTCTTCTATATTACAAAATTGTCATATGCATTTGTTAGTTGAGGCAAGATTGATTGATAGAGTAAATTAAAGTAGGGGAAGTAAAAGATATCCTTTGGCCCAAGTTATGTTTTGATGTTTTTATGTGTGCCGGGATTTTTTTTCCCCTACTGTAACACTAACCTTCTGTTGCAGCAGAAAGAAAATGTTTATTGATCTAAAAATTTATTTTGTCAGAAGACAAGGTGTAATATAATGACTTATAGTCAATAATGCTCTAGAAAGGCTCTTGGATAATGCTTTTCTACTCCTAGCCAGAGATTGTATTCGGCATAATTTTAAACCACAGAGCCCCTGTGATTCGGAGTTCACTATTTGTTATTTTTTTCTGTGCTTACAACTTCCTTTCACTCTGTTTATTTGTATGAGGTGGTATAAAAATCACACTAAGTCACCCAGAAGCAGAAGAGCTAAAAGTTCACAGCTTTGTAGATGAGCCTGATTTTGGCTGATAATGGGTAGGACATATGATGAAACCATTTGGAGCCTCATTTCCCTGGTTGCCACTGGTAAACAAAAGCATGGTGCTCATAGTTTGGGAACAAGCCCTCTAGGATGTGATGCTGTTGTAGGGCTTGGTTTCTGTCAGATCCCTTAAGGGTAAAAGGAAATTCTGTCTCTGAAGGCAATAGAACAAGTGAGAAAGGAGGGCACTGAACTTCGCGACTGTGTATTTGTGGATGAATGGGAGGGAAAAATAGATGGCAGTAAAACACGGAGCTTTGTAGATTTTCACCCTCCAGTCCTATTCTTGGATGTTGAGCTAAGAAAATAGTTTGTAAAGGAAATAATACATTTATCAATCTGTTCATTTACAATGTTACATCCCCTTTGCAAGAGGGCTGGGTATGTAGCACACTAACACAGCGCCTGCCTGGTAAGCAGAAGGTTCTGATTTTGATTCCTGGAGGCACCACCTCATGGATATATATATATATATATATATATATATATATATGCTATTGAATAGTAGTTGATATATAATTTCACATCATTATTTCATCTCATTTAAAACACAGTAGTATAAACCATTTTTATAGCTGATGAAAGCAGATCATGAAATTAATGTTAAGTGAGTTACAGATAACAAAAAGGATAAGTCTGTAGAAGACAAATGTACAGACTTGGAAGAAATAAGAAATTGAAAATAGCCTATGTTTGTTTTAGCTGACTAAATTCTTAAACAATTTTCTTTAATATTTTGTACCATCACAATAAATATAACAACTTCACTACAGTGTTAGTGTTACTGTTCTGTGCATATAAAGTAGTTGAGATGGTATATTTTGCTTGTATTTTACTACATATAATAGCTGTGTATATTCTGCCAACTTGTTTCTCTGGCCTCAGAACACCTAGAGATCTCAGTTATCATCCTGTGTATTAGCTTATTCCTACTCGATAAAGAAAAAATGAGAGAAGTGAATGATGTGCTGGCATGAATAATGAATCAGTGTGGGTGGTTCTTGCTCTGTCTGACCCTCACTAGTCCTTCAATCCAACTAGAGAAAAGTGCAAAGCTCTTTTCAAAAATGTTTATTTTTATTGACATATGTTTGCAATGCGCAGAAATTCTATTCATCTTGGGAAAACTGGCAAATGTATGTGTTGCATTGAACCTCGCCCCATCTTTTGTGATTACTTGAATTTTTCTCGACCCAGTTCCAGATCAGGTCCAGCCTAGAATGGAATCCCGAAAGTGTGCTAGGTACAAGAACACTACTGATGCATTCAGTGTCTGTGCAGTTATGCAGCCCTTTGCTCTCTAACAGAAATTTGTCCAGCTGCGAATATAGACTTCCTATGGAATTTTAAACTTTTTAGATTTTATGGTAAAAGTCAAATGAAACTAGTGTGAGTAATTTAAAGAATGCACTTTACTTAACCTAGTACTTTCCGAATATTATTTCACCATTAATGGAGTGAAAATTATTCATGAAATGCTTCAGCTTTCACAGCAAGCTGTCAGTGCAGGTTCGTCTCTCCCTTGCCATGTGTTCCCAGGGCAGAGCAGTGGTGCTGGCTCAGGTCTGCTTTATCGGGCAGTTGGCCCAAGGTATGGAGACCTGCTGGCTCATCTCTCACAGCATGACATGTCTTCTCTTCAGTTTTTTCTTCTCTTTAATCTTAAATTCTCATTTGTGGGAGCCTGGACCTAGCTCAGTTCTTTGGGGCCAGGGAGATGGCTCAGTGGAATAAGCACTTCCCTGGCAAGCGCAAGGGCCTGAGTTCTATCCCTGGTTCCGAAAAAAAAAAAAAAAAAATTCTCATGTGTGAGCAGAATGACTCTGACCATGGTTCTCAAGCACTGGATGGGAGCAGTCGGCAGCTGGGAGGAGCTCTTGGGTGGTCGGGGAGCCACCAGGACTGTTCAGTCATGTAAGACACACATCAGTATTTTCCTTGAAATTTGATCAAATTTGGTGCTAGCCAGCAGGAGTCCTCATTGCAGTGCCCCTGGTTTCTGTGACTTTGAACCTGTTGCTTTCTCTGGCAGAACGTCACCTTCTTTGCTTTCATATTGGAACCCCTTAGGACCCAATTACCGTCTATTATGGTGCTCATCTTCTAGTCAGATTTCCAATAAATGTGTATTTGTACCTGCATGAGGCTTATGGCATAGAAATTGTTGCATTTTCGTAAGTTCAGGATTTCAGAAAGACGTTTTGGAGTAAGACCAGTAAGACCTGCACTGAGTCATCTAACAGCAGTCCCCAGGCTGTGGTGTGATTGTTGGCATTTGGCGGGTAGATTATGATGACAGCGATGTAAGTGACAGGGCTTTGGGAGAATGAATTAGTTTCTGACATGATATCTAAGTGCAAAGTATTATTAAAACATTGAAGTTATGCTTTCCTGGATTAGATGTATAATATTAATTGACATTAATGGGGGTGGCACAGACACCAAAGGGAAGAGATCTATTAGTATATTTTAAAAATGATTTTCAATCACCATCTGATGTGATTTACTTTCTGGGGCATATGTAAACTTTGTATAAATTGAATGCCTAGCTTTTATATTGGTATTGACTGTATTTTCCAGTCAGTATTTGAGTTTTCTTCTTGGTAGTATTCTTTTTTTTTTTTTTTTTTGGCGGAACCAGGGGTTGAACTCAGATCCTTGCATTTGCCAGTCAAGCACTTATCCTACTGAGCCATCTCCCCAGCCCCTGGCAGTATTCATTTGAATGATTATCTTGAATGTAGATTTAATATTATGATTTTATCTTGCTGAGTTTATCAGATCCAGAAATCTGATCAACTGTCTGGAATACAGCATTCTTATCTAGAAGTAATCTGGGGTGCCTTCCACTAAAATTTTATTCTACTTGTTGTTTGATTTTTTTTAGAAATTAGTTCTTTGAGATACATTCAGATGGAAGATATTTCCACTGTTACAATAAAACTATTAATGGGCCCCTTATAAGGAAATGAAAATCTTACCTTTCTTTATCAGTGATGAAAAAATATAAAAGTACCCTCCAATTATCTGTAATTGTAGAGGTTTCCTTTCATTTATGTTAACTCTCCTGTTTATTTCCATCTAGCATAATTATTCTTTTTGTTATTTCTTTGTATACTAATACATGAATGATAACAGTGTTTGCAATGTTTCTTCAAAGTCCAAATGGCACGGGGAATAAATTGTAGTGATACATTTTTATTAGGTATAACACGTACATAGGAGCAAGGTACTGTAGTAGTATCTAAAAGTGATTTGATGTAATTAAATGAACGTACTTTGAACATGTATTTCCTATCATACTACCCAAGAATCATGAATAGAATTTTGTGTAGTATGATCAGTAAATACCCAGCTTCATCATATTCCCTATCAGCACTTGTACTAATGTTTCCTTTTATATGATATCCAATCTTTTATAGCAAGATATTAAATATTAAGAAAATCTAACCTCCATTACTCCAAAATTGACCCACTCGTTTCTAGATGTTATTTAACATTTTTGTTCAGTGGTTCCCTAGTAGAGTGGTGGACTCAAAGCCATCTTCTTTAAGATATTTTTTCCTGGGGAAGTGATAGGTTTCCATGGACTATATTCCTCTGTCTTTCGTCCCACCTTTGTGATTTAAGGTAAAGCTTTGAAAGATGATCCCCTTTGCAAGTGGAATCTGGAGTCTCACAGAATCCCATAGGGCCGATCCTATGGTCATATGTGTCAGCTACTTGTTTTACGTAGCAGAGAAGATTGATTTTATGACTATACCTACATTTTTTTTTTTACTTTTTTCATTCCAAGACTTCAGGGGTTTCTGTGGTTTATCACATTAACTGGGACTTATCAAGATAGCAAGCAAAGCTTTCTGAAGAGTCCCACTCAGCTCTTTCTAATTCTCAGGCCTATTTCTGCAGATAACGCATGTCCATCAAGATAAGAAGGACTATTTTGTATCTGTATATACAAAATAGTTAGGATAGATACACAAGTACTTTCTCTTAATTCAATGAGAAGAAAGATTTGTAGTAATGGTGTTTGGATAGGGTATCATGTCTGCATCTTGTACTATGAATAACTACTACGAAGACAAAAATATGAAGTGTATTAATTGTTGTAACTGTCCTACCAAGCTGTTTTGAAACTGTCTCATTGCAATTTGTTTCTCAATAAAATTAAAAATAAAAAAAGATAGGCTATCTTCTTAGAAGATCAAGTCAATTGTCCATCAAGAGATGGAAGGATTGTAAACTGTGGTGCATTATAGGATGCTAGTCAGTTCTGAGAAAGGAAGAGATGCTCTATAGGATTTGAGGTCAGTATTAATGCTAACAGAGGCAAGCCAAACTCTGAAGACAAGAGCTGCATGTTCCCACCTAGATGTGGAGCCTCAAAGCACTGAACTATAAAAGCAAAATACAGGAGCAGTTAGCAGACTGTGAGAGGTTGTTGGCATGAGATGTTGGTGATTAAAGGTTACAAATACCTACTTGGATAAGAGGTATAAGCTTGATTTTTTTTCTATGTGTGATAAAATTATAGCATAAGACTGATAGTCAATAATTGAGTACTGTGCATTAAAATCCCACTAAGAGTAAGTTTCTTTCTTTCTTTCTTTCTTTCTTTCTTTCTTTCTTTCTTTCTTTCTTTCTTTCTTTCTTTCTTTCTTTCTTT
>NW_004524657.1:2306608-2321778 GCF_000260255.1 Octodon degus
TTTCTTTCTTTCTTTCTTTCTTTCTTTCTTTCTTTCTTTCTTTCTTTCTTTCTTTCTTTCTTTCTTTCTTTCTTTCTTTCTGTTTGTTGTTTTTAAGACAGAGTTTTGCTATGAAGTTTGGCTGACCTTGAACTCGCTTTGTCGTCCATGTTGGTTTCAAACTAACAGCAATCCTCAGCCTTCCAAGTGCTGAAATTACAGGCATGTGCCACCATGTCTGGCTGTAAATTTCAAATGTTACGATTATAAAATGTATTCAATAGTTAGTATAATAAACATATTAATTCACTTGATTTAATCATTCCACATGTGAAATTAATAAAAATGATTCAAACAAGACATACAGTTTTCAAACTACATTTTCACTCATTGTAGATTTACTATTTAAGTACATTTTTAGTACATTTGTAGATTTGGAACACCATTACTATAATCCAATTTTAAAATGACATGACATTTGGTAACAAAAAGGAAGATATGTTGGATACATGTGGCAACAAGGGTGAACCCCAGTACGAGAGTGTTAAGTAAAAGAACTCAGTGTAAAACATGACATACTGTGATAGTCTTCTTGTATAATGTGTCTAGAGAAGGTCAACTTTGGAGACAGAAAATACATGAGTAGTTTCTTGAGGTTGGGTAGGAGAATAGATTAAGCATAAAGAAGCACAAGAGAGCTTCTGAGGAAAGGATCATGTTTTAAAATTGGATTATAGTAATGGTGTCAAATGTCATTTCACTCCATGGCTGTGCTACATGTTGTTTATTTAGTTATCAGTAGGTAGAAGTGTGAATTGTTTCCACTTTCTGACAATACATAGATAATGCTGCTGTGAATGTTCGTGTACAGATCCGAGCTTTCTGAGGAATCTCCATTCTGATTTCCATAATGGTTATACCAGCCTGTACTCCTAGCAAGAGTAGAGAAGAGTTTCTTTTTCCCCACAGCCTCTCTGGCATTTGTTATTAGTTGACTTCTTGATGATAGTCATTCTTTTGGACATAAGATAGTATCTTAGCATTGTTTTAATTTGCATTCCTTGAATGACTAATGGTGCTGAACATTTTTTCATACATTTATTTGCCTTTGTATCTCTTCATTTGTGAAGTTTATATTCATGTCAGATGCCCATTTTTGAGTTGGGTCTTTGAGGCCTGAAGTTTTTTTTTAATTCTTTATATGTTCTAAATAAGAGTCCTTTGTCTGAAGAACAGCCTGCTATAATTTTTTCCCAATTTGTAGTTTTCTTTTTACTTTGTTGGTGATTTCTTTTTTTAGGCAGAAACTTTTAAAAAAGATGAGATCCCAATTGTTGATTCTTTGAAATATTTCCCATGGCTGCACTATTTTAGGTTTCAAAAAAAAAACAAAACAAAACAAAAAACAAACTTATATTGTAGTTTAACTTCTTTTCATGTTCACCAACACTTATTTTCTGATTTCTTTCAAATGGTATAAAGAGATGAAAGCTGATATACTGACAGGTCTGAGGTGACATTGCATTGTGGTTTTGATTTGCATTTCCTTAATTTGTCATGTCAAACACTTTTTCGTTTGTTTCTTAGAAGCAAAATCTCTTTAAGTCCTTTATCTGTTGTATAAATCAAGTGATTACTGAGTTATAAGAGTTACTTATGGACATTGGATATTAGCTTCTTATCAGATATATGGTGTGTGAATATTGTCTCTCCTTAGGCTGCCCCCTCACTGCGCTGGTTTTCTCCTTTGCTGCACACAGGCTGTTTATTCTGGGATAGGGCCCTCGTCTATTTTTGCTTTTGGTGTCTGTGGCTTTGGTGTCACAGCCCAGAAGCCACTGGCAAAATCAATGTTTCAAAGCTTTTCCTTCACATTTTCTTGTAGGATTTTACATTTTCAGGTTTTATATTTAAGCATTCAATCTGTATTGAGATGATTATTGTATGTATGATAAGGATCTGATTTCTTTAGGATAAACATTCAGTTTTTACCATACTTTTTGTAAAAGACTGTCCTTTCTCCTGGTGCAGAATTGGTGCCATTACTGAAGATCATTTGATGATTATGTGTGAATTTATTCCTGATTTCGCTATTCTGTTGCATTTGTCTCCATGTATGTTTGTATTCAAGCTCCATACTCTTTGCTTACTGTAGCTTTGTATTACATTCTGAAATCAGAACATTGCATTCTTTTCTAGCATTGTTTCACTCTTTGACACTTTATGATTGCATGTGAATTTTGTTTGCTTTTCTAAACTTCTGTGGAACATGCCATTGGGATGTTGATAGAGATTATATTGGATATGTAGATTGTTTTAGGTATTATAAACATGAGCAATATCAAGTCTTCCAATCTATGAGCACAGAATGTCCTTCTGTTGAGTTGGATTTTTTAAATCTTTCTAACTGTAATGAAGCTTCTACCTGGGCCCTTGCCTTAGGCCAAATCCAATGATACTTTTAGATATTACACAGCCTTTCTACTGTGGTGGGCATTACTATACTCTCCTATATTTTTCAAAATATATCCTGTCTTCCAAAAACACAGCCATTCCTTGGACTGTTTCTTCTTTGTTCTCCTCCTTAGCTGCTCTTCTTTCTCTTGCCTCTGAGTGTTGTGTTCTCCCTGACATGCTGTTCTTTGCATTAGATGTGCTTTCAAAGTCTGCATGATTTCTATAGGACCAATGCAGCTCTTATGGGACATTTTGATTCCTGTTTATGTATAAACCCTATGTTAGGAGCTCTGAGGAGGCAGGTGATAAAATTAATCAGAAATAGTCAATGATTTTGTGGCTTTCAACTAGAATATCCTGTACCATCAAACAAAAGTACATGTTTATGTTCATTCTTCATTTAACTGATTTCTTATATCACTGATTGGGTCATGACTTCTAGCTTGAGAGTCATTTAAAGACAGAGCAAAATACAGGTCTGAGAAATAAAGCTGTTGATCTTTCATAATTTAAGTCTAATTGAGTATTATTTTTTCATCAATTAAGAACATAGACTAATGTGCTAATTAAACATATATATATATATATATATATATATATATATATATTTGGGCTTAGGGGTAGTATTTTAGTTTCTTCCTGTTCTGATTTATAGAATCCCTGCTGATGCCCTAGTTTACTGGTTTTCATAGATTTAATTTGTTTGGTATAAATTAATGATAGGGTATGCTGAGCAGAAGCTAGAGTTGTCATTGTTGTATGTGAATTCATTTCAGGGTTTAGACTTCATTTATGAATCAAAAAGATGTAATTTTCCCTACTGTGGCCATTATCACTGCTTAATTGTTACTGTTTTGGATGGATCAGGATCTAGAAGCTGCTATCTTACTGACTATGTATGCTTTGATGCACATCGTACGGTGTTCTCATTTGTTATGAAGGTCTTCAGCTTTAGAAAACAGATTGAAAACAATTTCCACAGTTAAACACTGTGTGGTACATCACTGTTGCTGTAACAGTATTCCTTGCTGGTTCTGAATAAATACCACTTGCTTCAAATGCCATGGTCAGAAAAAATGTTCTATTTTAAATATGATATTAATATAAAATTTCATAGTGATTTAGGTGACGCCACAGGAAATCAGTTGTCACAACTTAGCTGAGCATAGAAATTGTGTAGTGCTGACCATGTGTACCCTTAAGAGCATTTCTCCCTTTGTAAAGGGCTTCTGCGGATTGACAGAAAGTAGGGTCATTCTCGTCATGCCACTTTTGCTGAGCACATCTCCTTTGAAGTTAAAGAGCTGTGTAGATAATCTGGCTCAAAATATCTAAACTGCACTTAAATGTCAGGCAAACTAGGGGCAGCATTTGATGGTGAATTGTTTTTATTTGTAACTTTGGGGGCAGAGTGATACGATTTAGGGAGTGGCTTTGACATTATTGTCCTTATATCATGGAAAATACCACACAGTAGATCTGTGTTGGCAGGTTTTTAATTAAGAAAAGAAGGTAACATTTTATCTTTATCTTTAGGTTAAGTTTGTGTTGTGCACATGCAAGATTGGATCACAGAAGAATTTAAAATATTTTTTGTTCCTTTTCTTTTTGCCTTATATGCCTCCAGCATAATATAGACCCTATATATGCATGCAGAAATAATTAAATATAGAAATACAGTCTACTTGTTAGCCAAAAGAATGCTTAGAACTTGTAGGATAAGCGTGGATATTCATCTAATGTTAATTGGAATATTAGTTTTCATTTAAAGATGCCAAGTGTTCACAAAAGTAATTGGATTTAGCTTCTCATCTAGCAAACTCACTCAAATCCCTGAAGTAATTCACATATGAAACTAATTTTTTTCTGATTGTATCAAGTTCAGTTATAACTAGAACAAAGGTTGACATAGTTTTTCATAAGAGTTATAATATCCTTGATAAAGTTTTAGCACTGTAGTTTGCGAGATGCACTAAACAGACACAGTCTTCGTGCTTTGCAGTAATACTGTTAAAACTTAGCAAAATTGTCTTCTTGAGATGCACCTCATTTATTCTTTTTTCTTGTTCTTACATTTAACCTTAGGTTTTGATCAGATTTTAAGAGAAAAAAGGGCTGTATATTACACAATTTTAGATATGTACTTCGCTCTTCAGCATCATACTAGAAAATGTATTTGGTAGTTACTTTTAAGTTCTCAGAGTATTGGTTAACTACAAATATTCAGGGTGATGTGTCAAAATACTTGCAATTACTAAAAAAAATAACAGGAAAAAATGGAGTATTTGATCATAGAAATTCCATGACTAGGAATCCAGTTTAAAGAACTTCTCTATTAAATATTTAGTGAATGACTGTTACCTGTAGGGCTTTTAGTGATTAGAAAGAGTGTACAAGGTATAAATAATGTAATTCACACCCCGAAGAGTATGACTTTTTGTCAATATAGTCATTAAGATGGACAAATGTTACAATTTAGTCTTTCGCCTTGTGAGAAATATGAGCAGCTATGTAGTGAAACCCTGTATCAAAAACATTAACAAAATACATTATCACAGGAAACAATTTTGATTGATATTAGTAGCAATCAAGAGGGACTACACAGCTTTACAAAAAAGCACTTGTGTTTTTGGACAATGAAACTTGTTAGAAAAAATGCATAGGCTTGCTTTCACATCACTTTTCTCCTAGGAACCCACACTACTTATCAGGTAGGTACAGTCCATTTGAATCCAGGAGAATTTAGTGTCTTTAGTCTGTCTCCAAGATAGCATAGACTCCAGCCTCAACTTCCCACTCTTGTTGGCAGGCCTCACTCAGGCGTAGTATGCTCAGCTGTGCACACTTGTGCAATGCTCTGTGTCAGGAAAAAAGTAGGAGCTCACAGGACAGGTTTATTTCAGAACAAATCTGAGAAGGACCACTTTGTCACTAGAGACCAAACTGGCTACTCTTGTGCAAGCTTTAGGTCTTTTGTAGGGTTGTTAGCGTAAAATGTTGTGGGGTTGCAACAGAAGGGAAAAATCATAATGAGACTTTGGGGGAGGGAGTTCAGTAGAAATGAGCTGTGGCTATTAGTCTGGAACCAGGCTTCAGGATGTACAAGGATTTATGTGTTGCTTGTCAAGAGCAAGGCTGAATAATAATTGGGAATTATGGGACATGGCTGTGCTTACTGGAACTTATTGTCCCATGATGATAGATGTGCAGCTGGTATAAAAGCCAAGCATAGGAAGGTATTTAAAGTATTTACTGCTTAGACTAGAATAGTGGTGGTCAGAAGCCATCACTCCTGTCCTATCCCAAGGGCAGCTGGCATTTCTTCTGGGAACCCCTGGGTGCAGACTTTCTGTTTCTGCCAATAGTGTCCGCTGTGATCAAGATAGTACTGTGCTAAGGAGTTGTGCACTCAAAGGCTTGCACTCTTGGATTGACCACTGCTTCTCTTGGAAATGAACAGTCTGTGGAGATATAGATTTGAGACAAAAGCCTGATGTCCCAAGAGAGCAGGGAGCACTGGACTGAGTCTGAGGAGGTTTGCTGTCTTTTTGCAAATTCCCGGCAAGCTGGGACCCAAGGCAGCAAACAGCTTCTCCTGCAGGCGCCCTGTCCTTTGATCCCTTGCTTGAAATGTTAATGGCTAGCATTTGGGTGAGCCTAGTGTTAAGCAAATGGTGCAAGTTAATTGAGATAGTAGTTTGTATTCACTTAGGTAATTATGCACATTCCTTAGTCTGCCTTTACCCCTCAATAAATGTAAGAGGCTTCTGAGGCTCTGAGCTCACTTGGAGAGAGACTAATCTCAGTGAGACCTCTGAAGCTACATTCATCAGGTCTTCTCCTCATTTCTTTAATCACCGACCCGTAACATTGCAGGTATTGTGGGCAGGCCTCCCTTGCAATCATCCTGTCCAGTCATTTGAGGACAGTTTTGTCACTATGGAATTTTTATGATCCCTCCAGGGTTAGAAAGCAGTTATGATCTTGAAGCAAGAACAGAGTCCATCATGCTTCTGGTATTACATTTGAAGCTTTGAAAAGTTTATGCTTTGTATCATTCAAGGTAAATTATTCACTGCATCTCAATTTGATTTTTTAAAATTGTTTTTCATCAGTCTAAGTCATAGGATTAGGAATAATATTATGCAGTACATCTTTCTAAACAAATTAGCATCCACAAAATTTTGAGCATAGGTGAGAGTTACCTTAGTCACTCTTTTTTTTTCTTTTATAGGCAGAACTGGGGATTGAACTCAGGCCGTTGCGCTTGGCAGGGAAGCGCTTATTCTACTGAGCCATCTCCCTGGCCCCGCATCCACAAAATTTTGAAAGGCATTGTCCACAATGTTTGGCATAGTTTGATAGATAATGCTCTCTATAACAATTCCTCAGGCCCCCAAAATGAATTAAGGCATTTTTTACTATTAGTTAATTTTTCTGGGTCCTTCATATTCAACATTGGAAGAGTTAAGTGGCAATTCCTTTAACCTCAAAGCAGTTACTAGTCTGGATGAAATATAGTTTCAGTGATCACAGTGTGCAGACCCAGGCATTCCTAAAGCTCTCGATGACATGTGGGGAGAGATGAAACCCACAGGGCTCTACCACTGAGCTCCATCCTCAGCATCCATTTAAAATAGTTTAGATGGAATCTTATTAAATCTTCCAGATTGGCCTTGACATTGTGATCCTCTTGTCACAGCCTCCAAGTAGCTGGAATTATAGGCTTCACTCAGAGGTCTGATCATGGTAGACTTTTGATTGGATTGGATGTCAAAAAAAAAAAAAAACCCTTAATCTGTTTTCTTTTGTTAACTACTTTCATTGCATTGATGATCTTGTCACTGTACACAGTGTCACAGTGAACAACTCTGAGGGTAAAGCATGGCACTTTCATGATCACTTCCCCAGGAGAGCTAGCTAGATCTGGAATAGCTGCTGAGAATTAAGCATGTGTATATGTGTTTAACAGTAATATGCTGTCTTTAACTCCTTTAGGAAGATTACTTGGTGAGATTCGGGCAGGGCTTTGGGGCTGCCTGGCCCAGCCTCCCCTGCCTGCACAACCCTGACTTTTGCTCTTCTTAGATATGTGCAGCACTGAGGAATCAGAGCACTTGCCCACTCTTCTGCTGCACAGCGTAGAGGTGAGTTGCATTCCTCTTCTTAGTTAGACATCACAGTTGGCTTGCATACTGCTTTTACTAAAATATTTATTAGTCCATAAAAGTAAGAACCAGGAGATTTAAACAATTTATCTCGAAAAGTCAAAGGTCCTGGCAACCCAGGCTCTGCACTTTCCTGATGTAATCAGGCTGGCCCTCCTGAGGGGTCCTTCCTGTGTGCACAGCATCCCACTGTACTGTCTGCCACTGTCCCTGAAGTGCTGCGGAGAGCCAGTGACCTCTGTTCATCACTGTGTCCATGCCCCTTTCCCCTCCTTTACAAAGAGCTATGGCTAAGGGAAATTGTTGCTTTGTACACATTTGTGCAAGTTGCAAGAGTAAATGCTAGACTGAGACAGTCTATTTGGGGACACTACACCGACCAGTGCAGATATCAGGGGTCTAGTTCAAGCAGGCACCTGCGTTTTACCATTCAGCAGTCATATCTGAATGTTGCTGTGCATCAGACCACAGAGCTGTGATGCACAGTGATGGCACTCAGCCCCAGTGCCCACTGTGATGGAGTTCACATCCTTCTGGGGTTCCCAAGCACCCCAAATTCATCCTTACAGCACATCACAGATCTTCATGGCTGTGCCAACTCAGATGAAGATAATAAAAGAGGCACTCATTGTCTTTTAGTGATCAAAAAATATGACACTGACGTCTATTGTCACTTTCTCCTCTTACAAGAATAGACAGGAGTAGGGACATTTGCTTTTCTGATACTCCTGAATTTCTTCTAGGAAAGTTTTTTATTTATCTACATTGGCTTCATATGTGTTTATTAGGGACACTGAGCAGGGGAGACAGGGAGGGACTCAAAACATTTGCAATGGTCATTCCAGTCTTCTCAGGGAAATAACTGCTCATTCCCGTAGCTATAGTGTGCACATGCTTCAACAGTAGTGGCTGGATTTTGCGCTGGATTTTGTGTAAGGTCTACAGAGCTGTTTTAAACTTCTATTGAGAATAATGTACTGATCCCCTTGCAAGTCTATTATGAAATGCTATTTTTTTTTTCAGTTCAAGTGTATCCTAGTTCAGTTCAATTTTGGCACATTGTGGATGAAAAGTCTTTTGAGGTTTGTAAAGTGTATAACATTTATATCATTGTCTCACTGCGAGAAATTGATTTGATTTATGGGCTTAAGTACCCTAACAATGAATACATTGAGAATGTTGTAACTCAAGTTGGGTGCATTCTTTTTTTTTTAAGATTTCATTTCTTTAATTTATGGCAATGCATCTAACTTTAGTCATCTAGCTCCAACCCTCTACTGGACTTAGAAATTATTTCATTTAATGTAAATTAGATTAGACTAGCACATAATTTTCCTTCCCATGACAATTCGGAAACATTGTGCTGACTGTTTAAAATATCAAATGGAAAAGTATTCTGAGGTTCTTTCTAGATCCTAAAGCAAAGGTTACTTCAACTCTTTAGCAAAGTCCATCCCTGAGATGTAAATTAAGAATCCTTTAGTATATTCTGGTCTATAAAATTTTTTTGGCTAACTGTAATGTTGAATCTTGATTATCAACTTGATTGGATTGAGGAATTTAGTAAAGCACATTTCTGGCCAGGTCTGTGAAGATTTTCAGAGAACTGGTTCTGTGACAGCAAGCTGAGAGGGGAGAGCTGTCCAAAATGTGCTGGCACCATCCAGTAGGGAGAACCCTTGATGGAACAAAAGTACAGAAAGAAGGAATCCCATAGCACAGGCTCCTCATCTCTCTGCACCCTGGCTGCCATGAGCTGAACAGCTTTCCTCCCCAGCTCCCTCTCCATGTGTGGATTCTGCTTTACCATGGGCACCAGTGGAGCCAGCCAGCCAGCCATAGCCTGAAGCCCGTGAAGCTGTGAGCCACAGCAAACCTGCTCCCACTAAATTGTCCTTGGTAGTTTTGTCACAGCACTGCCAAACTCATCAGTGAGCTGTCACTTTCAGTCTTTGCAAACCAAAGTCATAATACCATTTTTCTTCCAAATGGCCATTTTTTTCATTCAGCCCTATTCTGTAGGAGTCCCCTCCAGGTTCTCTTCTCAGTCCAAGAAGCCAATATTTGTAATCTCAAAGATGTGTTATTGGAATCCTACCAAGTTAAATCCAATCTGCCACTCCCAATGCAACCCACAGTGAAAGTAAAGACATTAAAACATATTTATAATTTTTGGAGAGCCAAGGGGCCCTAAGTCCAGCCATGAAGATGGCTTTCTGGAACAAAGAGGGTGACCCAGGGCTGCACCTTGGTTTTATTCAGTGGAGGAGGAGTGGCTTGAGGAAGAATGACTGAGAATTGTGGGAAGTAGGTGAGTACTGTGAGCTGAGCTAGGTAGGTGGCCAACATTTACCTCTGCCATACGCAGAGAGGATATGCAGAAAAAGTAATTTGCATTATGCTATTGAGATAGTATCTAATGTTTCGGGGGTCTGGTGCTTCAGCTCTGATGCAATCTTTCAGGCCCCAGGAAATCATAGCCTCTATCTTGAGGCTCGATCCCAGCTGTCAGCGCACAGCATTAGCTCTTCTGTCCTGTCTTGACCTGGCTCACATTAAAGAGCAGCAGGTATAGGTTACCAGGGAAACATGTATGCCACCTTCAAAGACTATCACCAGCACCTCAGCTAGACCAGTCTATGTTGATTAAGGCCAATTGAAGGATAAACAGAAGTCTTGGCCAGCTCTGCACATATCAATACAAGGAAATAGGGTCAGGCTCAGCCAAAATGGAGACAATTGCTCTTCTTTCAAGGAGAGCTGCTCAGGTGTCCTCCACACCATTCTTTGGGGGCTTCACTCCAGTACTGAAGAATAGAAAATAGCTCCTGTGAAGAGAAGTGGAGATAATAAGGCTTGTACTGGCCTTTCACACGAGCTCTGAGCGTGGGCACTTTTCTTTACCAAACTTAACCCAGGTATTGGACTGTATGTGACATTGTGCAGCCTCCAGGTTCTGGATCTTGTGGGCCTAGGTGCCATATCTGTCTTACGGTGAGGACCCAGCAGTGTGGCAGCGCATTGGCGGTACTTCAGAGTTTATAATTTTATGCATTGATGTGATGCAGTAAGAAATAAGGACACTGAATGAGCCACCCTGTTTCCTTCGTTCAACGGTGGGCACAGCACTGTGCTGGTGCTTATCCATGTTTGAGCTTAGGAGGTCACAATGACTGATGTGGCAGAGCATGAATTCTGACACCAGTGAGAGATGGAATGGAAAGCACCTGCAGTCAGAGGTATCAAATGCGGTGAGGAGCACTAGAACTTAGGGGTGTCTAACCCTTTAAATACTGGAAGCCTGAGTTGTGTTAAAACTTTTCAAGAGCTCTTCCTTCTGTCTGTCCCTGCTACTGTCCCGTATTCATCTGTAAACATAGATACTTACTACAGGTGCGCACTTGGCGATTATTTCCTTGTTATACACAGAATCTGGATAATTTTTGGCCCATTAAACTGTAGTAGTTCCAGCCTCTGATGTCTTCGGTAGAAGCAAATGAGTGGCTGTCAGTGTTCTTGAACGAGACCCAACATTGGTTTCTGTAGATGCTGATGCAGGATTTTGGTTGTAAGTGTGTAGTAAAAGACAAGTCTGTGTTCCCTCAGCCAATTCTCAAAGGCAGTGATAGGGCCTTTGAGACTTTGACAGTATGCTCAGGACAGTGCACTTTTACACAGCAGAAAGTCGCTGATCAGGAAAAGGTCACTGGATGTATTTTCACACCCAAGGATGAGAAACAAGGATCCACCAGGAAAGAAAGAATCATCTCTTTGGGGACATGAGGTGTGTGATGAGTGTCTGCCATGGTGAATTTTTGAGGTACAGTTCTGAAGTTTAGAAACATGCTATTGGGGGCCCTGCCCCTTAGCTCAGTTCTTTAAGTGGCTGCTTCAACAAAGCAGTCAGGCTCAGGTTGCTGTGGCTCGATCCCCACAACTCAAGCCAGCCAAACCTGTCCTGAAGGCATTGGGAGAAAAAAAAAGAAAAAGAAACATGCTGTGTCATTCCTCTCTTTGCTAATTTTTTTGAGCCAGGTTATGAAGGGTCTTTTCCCAGTAGGAACCACTTTTGTTCAGCTAATTGTATTAAAACAGAAGAGGGCCTGTGCCTTGTGGTTATTGCTTTATCTATAGGAGGTTCAGTTGTAATTGTAGGCTACTTGAGTCATAGGGAAAGGAATGGTAGCAGCAAAATGCTAACAAAATTCCTGGAAGGTTTTGTATCATTTATTTATTTATTTATTTATTTATTTATTTTTGTATTTAGTGCAGGGCCTACAGGATCGCACTACACAGATCTGACTCATAGTGATGCTCCTGTTTTCAGCTTTCCAAGCTCTAGGATTAGAGGCCTGTGCCACCACACCCAGTCTCAATTGCCTTCTCAGCATGCTCCTGGGGCAAGGCCAGCACAGCATGAAGGAGATCAAACCCCAGCCACTGCACTCTGCCTAAGCAGGTGCTTTAATCAGCTGAGCTATCTGGCTGACCCTGTTTCCCTTTAAAAAGAAATAATGAGTAAAATGAGGTGGTATCTCAGTTCATAAACTTAATTTTTTCCATGTTTCTCACCATAAACAGAATTGTACTACAATCAAATCAAAGTTCTCCTTAAGGTCAACATTGAATCTTACCATTGAATTTGATTTGGGTCACACATAATTCAGTATGTGTCCAGAATTTTGGAAAGAATTAAGTTCATGATGCAAGAGTCCACTGTATATACCGCAGATGGAGGAACCAAAATCTTTCATCTTTCAGAGTGACTTTGCTGGATATTTAGTGACTCAATCATACCTTTAGCTTGAAGTAGTTAACAACTAGACCTTGCAGTGCTACCTTTATCCCACCTCACCCCTGCCCCGTAGTATTTAGTGAAATTCCATTATGTAGTATGGAATGTTAGAAAGCTAATTTGTTTTGCGTTCCATTAAAAATGCTCTTTTTCATGCACATTGGTCCTTGCATCTTGGGTAAAGTCTATAATTTAAACTCACATGGTGGTAAAGTCTGGTAACTCTTTGCCCTTGTTAATTCCTCATCCTACACATTGTCTCAGGAGGACTGTGACCCCAGGCCACCGAGGTGGTCACTAATGAGAATATCTGTCACCTGAAAGCAGGATGTGGGTTTGGAATTTTAATTAAAACTGTGCCTCAGTAATGAAATGAAATATACCTTCTTTATTTTTCAATGTATTTAGTGCAGAGTTTATAGGACATACAGGGTCTTATTACACAGATCAGACTTGTAGTGATCCTTCCTGTTTTTCAGCTTCCCAAACACTGGGATTACAGGCATGACCACCACGCTCAGTCTCAATCACCTTCTCAGCGTGCCCTGGGGGTGGACCTGGCACAGCATGAAGGAGATCGAACCCTGGCTGCTGTGCTCTGCCTAAGCAGGTGCTTTAGTCTGCTGAGCTATCTGGGAGGCCTTGGAATATAAAAATTTCTGTTAAACCCACTGTCACATTATATAAATATGGTTGGCAATAATGACAAATGCAAGCTTAAAATATTTTGAAACTGTATCTGAATGGTATAATACCTTTCCTTACTTGATTCCAACAGCTTACTTCTTCTTTCAAATTTATACAGGAATATATATATATATATATATATATATATATATATATATGAATAAAATTTTCTAAAGCATCATAGCACAGGGGCTGGGGAGATGGCTCAGCACAATAAACACTTCCCTGGCAAGTGCAAGGGCCTGAGTTCAAGACCCGGTTCCAGCCCCAAAATAAATAAATAAATAAATAAATAAAAGAAAATAAAGCACGATAGCACAACAGAGAAGTCCACAGAGAGCAAGATGTTGCTGCAGATGTTGTTCCTTTTCTCTTCTGCTTTTGCCAAAGCTGTGTTCCATGGAAACTTTCCTGCCAACTCTCAAGAGAGATTTATGCAGATTATAAACTTAAACATGTGGTAATTCCAGATTTCTCTTTACCAGCATAGAGGCCAAACCATCACTTTAGAAGGTGTTAGTAAACACTGAAGTAGTTTCTGCATGCTGGGACTCTTGCCAGCATCTCTTTGCAGCTCCCAAGACACAGGTAAGCTGCAAGGCTTTCCTCACTGCCCTCAGAAGATTGCTGAAGCCACCAGCCCAGTTTGCTTCCATTGCATCCATCCAGCTTAGTCCACTCTAGACTCTATTCTGTGGAATCTGGGGGCAAACACACATTGACTTACTTTCCCCTGAAGAGCTTCATGGTGAAAGTTGCCTGCAGGTGTGTTTTGAGGAGATGAAAGACTAACAATACTTATGATTGGTGGCTGGATAAAACAGGTGTAAATTGTTTGAGTTTTCCCAAATAAGCTGTAAAACAACTTGCAAAAATTGGATGGGGACTTTTAAAAAATGTAATAATTGTTTTTATAAACTATGAAGCCAATGAGATGCATCAGGTAACTACAGCAAATTTTACCTGAAGCTAGGTCTTTGAAATTGCTTAGAAGAAAGGAGGACATATATAGCTCTCAGAGCATGACATAAAATCTTAATATTTAAAAGTATGTCCAATGTTGTATCATAAGCAATGATGGCTTGTGCAGTCCCTGGCTGTATGTGACCGTGATATTTGTTTGTAAACTGAAGCACTTTTATCATATAAAATATAGCCTCACCTATCTATAGACTCCCATAAGGCTTGTGAGAACATTTCTGCCAGATGTAGGCATCTGCATGGATCATCTTCCACAGGACATCAAGAATGTTCCAGCAGAGTGCAGGAGCCAGTTCGTGAGAAGGACAGTCCTGTCTTAGTGTGGAACATGGTGACAGAGGAGTTTTGGATTTCAAAATTATGGCAATAAACAGTATAGACACAGGGACAATGTATTTTGTGCCTGGTGCCCTCATCACTAAGGAGGCCTCAGACATGGAAAGTTCTCTTTAATTTGCTAAGCCACACAGATCTCTCTTAAAGAAGAAATAGGGTACTAGCTTCAGAAAATGTATGAAAATTAGCCTGGCTTTTTAAAAACTTTATTTTCTTTTAAATACCAACATTTATTTATTTATTTATTTATTTATATTTTTGTGTTTTAGGCAAGGGTCTACAGGGCGTTCAGGATCTCACTACTAGATTGGATTCATAGTGATTCTCCTGCTTACAGCCTCCCAAATGCTGGGATTACAGACACGCACCACCACGCCCAGTCTCAATCGCTGTCTCAGCGTGCCCCAGGGACGGGGTCAGCACAGCAGGTCCAGGGATTGAACTCCGGTCCCTGTGCCTGCTTACAGATGCTTTAATCCTCTGAGCTATTTGGCCGGCCCTAAATACAAACTTTTAAAATGTATCAGAATTCTTATTTTTTAAGGGAATAAAAAATAAGCAAAAGCATTAAAAACTATACAGAATTTCAAAGCAAGATAATAGGAAATCAACAATGGTTGTGATATTGCATATTATTATCTTAAAAGTAGTTGTTCAGATGATCAGATATAAGCATGTAAAACTGATCAAAAATAATCATTAACTGTTCTCTTCAATTAACCAATAGAAATTAGTAATACCATCATATTAGCTATTTTACATTTATA